>NC_043744.1:2518278-2550866 GCF_004337985.1 Pyricularia pennisetigena
CCCCCCCCCTCTCAACTCAGTTTCCACTACCCTTCCCTAGACAAAGGGCAGTTTGATTTGCAGCTTGGTGGCTTGTAGATGTTATACTCGTTAAGAGGTTGGGAGGCCCAACTCCGTGTCTGCATGCAGTCGTGAAAGAGATGCGGGTTAGTCGTGCCGAAATCCGGATTGTGCAGAAAGAAACAATAAAAATATTACCGCCAACAACATGCTCAATAAAACGAAAATGGGAACATGCATACTCCGTTATGCAAGATGGTCAAGCATTGCTGCCTATCCCCCGCTCTCTCACGCCTTCAGCATTACAATGACGAAAAAGGACATCGACGTAGGGGGTTCACGATTAGGTGGGAGTTCATGTTTTAGATAAACTGCGTTTCTCGAGTTCGTTCCGTAAAAACCCACCCCTGGGCCTTGCGATTCCTCCGCCAGGCCACTAGACTAATGCCACGCCAATGGGGGAGAAGAAGAAAAAAGAAACACTGGCAGAGCATGCCTCCGAAAAAAACACAAGATCGTACCATCCCGGTACATCCAGTAAAAGAAAAAGAAATGAAGGACAAGTCCACCAAGCCCAACAAACATGAAAGATTAACGCCTTGCTGTGTGCCTATTCACAATAGCATTTATTCCGTTTTTGCCTTGCCGTTAGAGAAAAAAAAGAGATAGAGAGAGAGAGAGAGAGAATCCCAGATGAACCACAGTCAAATAATGAAGGAGCAGAGATCCACCAGTAAGGGTATATTCGGCCCCACCAAGTCGTCATTTGGGGCCGTAAAGAGAAAACGTATGGGTTCTGGGAGTGGGTGAGCTGAGGTATTTGTGAGTTGGAGCTCTTAGCGATTATGTGCTAGAACTCTGCCCGTGCAGTGTATGTTGTGACAAAGGAAATGAATCTGCCGGATAGTAGTCGCCAACCTGGATATGAGGTGGAAGGCATTTGGGGGGCTCGACCTCGTGGTTATAGGTAGAGGGAGCAAATAGTGGTAGTGGCCAGCATTTGCAGTAACTAGGGCTGCCTCGGTGTGGTACATGGACCTATAGAATAGAGCAATGGGTGAATCCAATCTGTCCACCTAGTCGCTCTTCCAATGTGCCGCCGGCTCATCTTCGCCCAGGTACAGTTCGAGAGAGTACATGAGCATCGTGGCACCGACGTTGACCCAGCGCCAGGGATTTCCGCCGATGTCGCCGGCTGTGAGAGTCCAACCAATATCGCTGTCCGCAGCTACCGTGAAGTGTTGTAACAGCAAACTTGTGTAGACGGCGATCAGTATTGAGGGTGAGAACCAGGACAGCACGCTCAGAAGCTTGGTCGCCCCATCTGACGAATCCCCGTAGAGTTCCGGGTCCGTCATCAGCGCGTGGGCTCCAGAGTCGCGAATTGCGGGTATTATACGCGTGGCGCAGTAGAAGACGGTGGTGCGGTACGTCAGCGAGATGATGACCGAGGGCGTGACGGTCTGGAACGCCGCGTAGAGGAAGGTAAACGAGACGTTGAAGGCCTCTGGCAGGCTGGCCAACATCTGCCGCAGGGTCGACCAAGATGCCATGATAAAGGGCGGTAATGGTGGGAATTCGGGTTGTTGAGCAGCCTGGGCAGCCGCCAAAGCCTCTGCGGCCGCAGGGTCCGAGGGCATATAGTCGGTGAAAATCTGGTAGACACAGAGAACAACATATGCAAACAGAAGTGCGGACTCGATCGGATTGCCCCGCCCACTACCAATGCCGTATGCGCCCAAAAACACGACCGAGGTGATGGTAACACCAATCAGAGTGGCGTCAATGTTGTTGATTTGTGGAAACTTCATAATCCTCCACAAGAAATAGGCGGCACTCGTCAGGATAGAGCTCGATATAACCAAGAGGACGATCTGGAGAGGACATATATTAATTAGTATCTTGTGAGGGCTTGCTAAAGACGATATCCCAGGCTACGAGGTCCGATACATACCACCCAAGTGTCACTGCGGCCACGGTTCACCAGCCACCTCGTCATCTGGCCGGCGGCCTGGATGACCAGGACGGTGCAAAAGCCTTCACATAGCTGGAAAAGAGGGCTCGAGTAGCTCAGGCCCCTGTCCCAACTGCCCAGCCACATCGACTCCAAAACCCCCTTGGATCCAAAAAACCAGTCGTGCCAGTTCGTCGCGGCGGGCGCGGCAGGTTGGGCCACAGTCTCGTGGCCGAACCATGCGCGTCTGACCCAATCTCCAGATCCGTGGCCGTGGCTTTGCGCCGCGTCTAGCAGGGCCTCGTCAACTGAGAAGCGGTTCAAGGACCAGATGAGCAGTGCGGGGATGACGACCCATTGCGACAGCCGTATTAACTCGGTGAGGGCGCGTCGGAATCGCGACTTGTCTGGCGTCGCGAGCTTGGCTGCCGAAAAGAAGAGGTAGAAAATAAACAGGGATAAGCTGTATGCCAAGCCGGCATCGCGACCGCCGACGTCGAAGCAGATGGGTATCGAGAGCACGATGCTCAGGAGAAAGATGATGCTAAACAGCGCTTGGAATAGCCACAACATGGCGGGCGAATGCTTTTTTTCTTTGCTGAGTGCGTAGCTACCGTACGCTGGGCCGCGCGCCGTTGAGGGCAGAGCTGACCGCGCGCGCAGCAGCAGCAAAGCGACAGCTTTTTGTGGTGGATATAGCTCCTCTGGGGCTTTAGAGGGTCCCGCCGGGGATGGGAGTTCGTCGCCGAGTCACGAGTGTCGTCGAGCTGGACGGAAGCTTTGCTCGGTGTAGTTAGTGGGCGGACGAAGGATCGTTTGTCCTAGCGGTGGTGAGTGACAAGTGACAAGGCGTCCAAACAGTCCGGAGCTACTATGCAAGCTCGGGTCGTTGGTAAGCGAGCAGGCAAGACTGTCTTGGGTGACCGCCGGTTTGATAATTTGTCTTTAAGATCTAGTTCGGGCGAGCGTGGGTGGTGGGTGGGTTGTAGATGTGGACCGTGGGACCGCTATCGAGGCGGTCAAGGCCCGGGCGCCGATGGAGTTGATCGTTGGGTGGGCGTGCGAATAAGTAATGAGCGACAACGTTGTTGGAGATAGAGCTAGTTAGTGGCGTCCCGAAAAAGCTCCATCGGACCGCTCTTCTGATCTTCACCGTAAGGCTCGTTGAATGCCCTGGACGAGTTGTCTGGGATGTACTTAGCAAATGCACAACTGCAAGCTGGCAGATTACAGCTGGACCAGCTAAGGTAGGTAGGTAGGTAGGTGCCGTTGTACATACAGTATGCGTGTGCGTGCCTACCTGGTCTGGCGCATGCGGTGGGGATCAAGGGTGTGTGTTATGGTGTGGTTCAAGCTGCACCAGAGCTGCAGTGGATTTGTGGTTAATGTGGCCTGTGCCGAGCACGTGCTTGCTTGTAGGTGTTGGCTAAAAGGGTGGTATCTTGCAGTCTTGGCTTGTAAAATCTTCATGTGTCAAAACCCCCATCTAGGTACGCAATGCGGGTGGATTCGGGTTTTTTTGATGTGCATAAATGCAACAGCACAAAGTGACCAATTTGGGTTTGGTCGGTAAGCAAGTATACCTGATGCACAAATACATAACGTACGAAGTAGTAATTCGACTAATAGATGTGTGGCCGAACTGTTGAGATATGACGTGAAATATTGCACAACCAAGTACTATGTAATGACTGATGGTCGGATGGTTGGAGATGAACTTGAGGCGTTCCGTCAGAGTTTACAGTCATGGTTTGGGGCCTACGTGTATATTTTTACGACCGTCCAATTTTTTTCGTCTTTTTTTTTTTTTTTTTTCTTTTTGGAGTAACACAGAAAAAGAGCACCTTCTAACAAAAAAAAAAAAAAAAAAAAAAAAAAAAAAAAAGGCGCGTTAATGAGGACAATTTAAAATGACAATGTCGGGCCGCCTGTAACCTTGTCGCGTGCTCCACGCTTGTCGAACGCAGGCACCATGACCTAACGTACCTGTTCAGGTTTGGAAGCCGGACCCCTGCAAATGTAGGAAAGACCATCGTCATTTTAGAGTAAAGAACAAGACACCAACGGAAGAAAACAAAACAAGAGAGCCAATCGTTCATCTTTCTTCCCACGTCCACAGATACGGAGCACACGACATATGGAAACCTTTGCCGCCGGGCCCTGGACGGCGCGGCCCCTAGAGGACGCGAGACTAAATAAGGATGGATGCATGCACGCGTTATTGTGTTGGTTCGTCTCGCTCTGTGCCCCCCAAATGGATGGTTGGTGCTGACAACGGAAAGTTTGTTCGTTTTCATACATTCAACCACGTCTTTTGTGATGCTAGTGGCTGATTTCCCCATTCATTACAACTCTCTTTAGGTGCACTCCATCCTGGACGCCCACGCAAAATTCCTTGAAAGATGGAACTCTCAACTTCAGCAGAGACCCGTATTCGCCGGTTACTTTATAGTTCGTTACACCCCAGTGCCGCGATGCGGACCGTGACGGGCATAGGTAGGATATCGGTACCAATAATTGATTGACTCGATATGACATGAATTATCCTTGTGTCAAACAACAAGTAGTTGGTGAATGTCCTATTGTGTTTCCTTTCTACCATTTGGATGTAGCATCCGCTACTTCACCTCTGTTGAGAGACCATCCGAAATGACATAGCAGTATCCATCCTCCCCTTCAGCTGCCATGATTTGGCCGGCTGAATCCAAGTACATGAGAAAGATTAACCTCATATATTCATATTTCATAAGATCCTTTTGACTTGTCTGCTCGTAACCCCCGACGAGAAGATATTGAATTTGAGAGAGAAATATGGCAAATCCGAGAACGCAAGTTCAACGCAGCGACGTAATTGTGTAAGCTTCAGATGACTGAGCAGTCAATGACGGAGCAATCTTGTCACAGCTTGTTACTCAGTGTGGTCGTGCAAGACAACAGAGATTATGGTGAGTGAGAACAAAAGCAACACAAGAATCTGAGATCGAAAAAGAGAGATGAAGAGACAGAGCGAAGGAAAAAGAAGAGCGACCAAAAACCCTCTGGTGTTATGCCATAGAGCTATGTTGCCTGCTAAACAGCTCGGCCACTCGCAAGGACATCCTTCAACCTAACGAACAATGAAGACATCGTCCGCGAGCTTGTGTCGGCGTCCCTCCCTCTTGGCCAACGGGTATTGGTCCCCATCAAGTCTATTAGTGCCGGGTTCCTTGTGCTCGTAGACGGCAACAAATTCAACCTTGGCCAGCTTGATATTCTGGCCGGCATCTTTCTTCCAAGCGGCGAACCGGCTTAGATGGATCATGATTCTTGGCAATGCAGTTTCCTTCACACGAACCATGACCCTTCGCTGCTTCGTCTTGCCAATGGTGGATTTGGGCGGTCCCTGATTGTTGATGTCGATGTACATGATCTCGACATTGGGAAAGACGCTGGTGAGTGTCTGCCAGCAGGGAGGAATCCCGCCGCGAGTGGGAGGCCAAAGCGGTTCGTCTTTGACAATCAGAAAGCGCACGGCGTTGCGGTCCACGGACAAGAACTGTCGACTAATACAGTGCTGGCCACGGCATCCATCGCAACAAGGCTCGATATAGATGATATCGATTTCGGGATTCACAGCTTGCTGCTCGCTAATGTCCTGGATGCCGATGTCGGTCAGATCAAAGTTTCCAACCCTTTCAGGCTATGGGTACCCCTAAGATGGTGGGGTGGGGGTTGTTCAACGTACAAGGTGGCTTATGACAGAATCGAGAGGGTGCTTGATTTTAGCCTTGATTTTGGGCATGGGATCGACTCTCGGAGCAAGCGGAACGGCCGTCACTGAAGACGTGTAGCGATGGGCCCAGAATTGAGCGTCAGTCAGAGATACCGAGGCTACTTCCTTGGGAGCAGCTGTGTCAGACTCTTGTGATAGGGCGTTGTCTATGCTGGTCCTCTGAAGGCTTCCCATAGATGGATTGAACCGGGCAAACATCATCCGGTAGTCTACTTGGTAGACTTCAAAGAACTTGCGCTTGAACACTGCGCGAGATTCCAAGCATACCCACGAAATGCTCGAACCAGCGGGTACCGTAAAATTAACGGAGATAGACTGCCGATAGTTGGGGAAACCAGGCGTGTTGCGGTTCCGGATATAAACGATCCGTCGCATGTCCATCGGGTCCTCGAGAGCCATCTCCCAAATGCGTTCTCGAATTTCGGCTGGCAGCAAGTGCCAGACTCTGTTCATCGACGTTGCCGGCTTGGACTGCGTTCGTGCAGAGTAGCGCCTCAGCTGCATCAAGGGCTGGACGGTAGCTTTTCTGGGCCTCTTGGCAGGTAGCCGCACAATCCCAGCCTCGACATCGTGGGCAGCCTGAGCATGTTCGCTGCCGGTCGCCACTGGTCCGAAAGGATCCTCGAGGCCGGAATCTGCCCGTGGTTAGTTTTGATCTGTTTCTCAGTTCGCCTTCAAATCATGCTCACTTGTTGATGTATCAGCTCCGAACGTGTTACTGCCATGCCATCCTTGGATAATACGAGGACCCGCTCGAAAGAATGGTGCGGTGCTCGCGAACCCTTGAAAATGTGTACGGATGAGATCTGGGGTCCTTTCTCCCGCTTCTTCTTGGGCTGCACGACTCTTTGGGGCCGGCGTGCTGACCACGATCTCACTGCTCTTGACCATGGTTGGATTTCGATATTGGTGGAGGGGAAGGTCACAAAGCGACAGGTGGGAATTATCGAAGCTCAAAGGAGGAAGTTCTGGGTTTGGTGAATCAAAAACTAAAGGAAGCGAGCGACATCGAGCAAGATGCTCTTTTGATATGTGCGGTGATGAGTTTGTGGGTTCAGAGGACCGAAGGCTGGAGGATGGATAAGCGGGTGGCAGCTTGCTCCAAAACTTAAGATTTGTAGCCGGCCCTGAAAAATATGCAAATCGAAGGCACTGCTAGTTTGCACTCTTGCTTGCACAATAGCAGTGGAGGTCAGTTCCACTCGACTGTGGTCAAGGCTTGATTCAGGTTTGTTCAGAAGGTTGAGATTTTGAAGGCTGGAAGAATAAAGCAAGCAGGCACTTGGTTTCCCATGGAGACTATGGCCAGCCTATTGTGCCTGTAGCGTACCTTCCTTAAATCAGGTCGGTTTTGTTCGTGTCAGTCCCGCCTCAGATAGCTGTTTATTCTCACTTAAACCAGCAACATGTTGGGAAAACTACAATGAAATCAAAACTAGTTATCAGTCCACACGTCAGGCCTACACTATAACCTTACAAATGCTTACTCAAAGTCTCCAACATCCATAATCTCCCGAAGGTGTTCCACCTGAGCGACCTCCCACCTCGGCAGCTCCTCCCCCCTTGTCCACCCTTCCAGCTGCTGACACTCCGACACTAAGGCCCTCGACTTTGCACGTAAGTCTCTCGCCATATTCCCGCTCGGCCTCGCCTGTCTTGCCAGGCAAATTGGGTTGACCACCTCGATGAACTCGGCCCACGCCCTCTCCGCAGCCACGCTGCTGACTGCATTCCGTCGCTTCCTTCCCCTAGTGCCCATGTAGAGAGGGTTGCCGTGCCATGCCACATAGCGATTGATCAGCCTGACCGTCTTGACGAACTCGCCGCCGCCGACGCCTTCCTCGTTCTCCGTCTTCTTCTGCAGCCACGCCTTTTGAGCCAGCCAGAGCCCCTGATCCGCGTCGAGGCCGTACATGAGCTTGAAGCTGTCGAGAAGCCATTTTCTTTCCAACGCAGCTCTGCTGCTGCTGCTGCTGCTTCCGTCGCCATGACGGCCATGACCGTACCTGGTGCTGGTCACATCCAGCGCGAGAAAGGCGGCGTCGTGGCCGAGGTTTCCCCCATGGATCAGCGCGTTGACAAACTGCCGGGTGTGCCATGGCGTCCGAGCCGGCTCTGTGCCTTGTTGCTCCTCCCGTGGCCTCTGCGCCTGTGTCTTGATGCCGTGGTCGTCCATGGTCCGCCACCGCACGTCCATCCACTGCAGGATCATCTCGGCGAACATGTCCTTGAGGAAGTCTGAGTCCACGCCGTCGATACGTTCGAGATAGTCGCTGCGCAGCATGATTTGGAGGCGCCTCAGCACCGTATCGTTACCGCTATTGTCACCCCCCTTGGCAGCTCTGGGTGGCTGGATCCGCAGCTGGTGGTCTAGCACTGCAGATACAAGATTGCCGGCGGTGTGGTTGGCCAAAACAAGCTGTTCTGAGATGCTCAGGAGAGCCTGAGGCTGGAGGGCTCCCAGCAGAGCTTGTTTCAGGGGTCCGTCCACAAGAGAAGAAATCTGCTCAAACACCTGTGCATGGTCTGCGGTGCTTGGCCGTAGGTGGACCATGATTCCGTGTTGGTTGAGCCCCGTTGGCTGATTTTCGGCCAGCATGTGTGAGATTACGGCTGGGTCTGTTTCGATAATGCGTTGGCGTTTAGGAACTGTGGCAGCAACATCGGTGGGCGCATTTTGGCTCAAATGTGCTCGCTTTCGATCTTGTATCTGTCCACTTCTGGTTTCCATCGTCATGGCTTGTGTTGTGTTTCTTTCTTTGTCTTTTTTGTTTGTCCGAGCTAAGCAGAACAGATTGCTAGCACCTATGATTATTTATTGGTGTTTCTGCTTCAAGAGATTCTGGATTTAAGGTGCGATGGAGGCTTCAGTCCAGGGATATTTTCTCAGGAGACTCGATCCTATTTATACAGGATGATAGCATGGGTGTGACAGAGTGTGATCAACCATCGCTCGTCCATTCATTATGGCTTGTTGGGACAGATGGGCTTCTGCGCTGATTCCTCTCACTCTAGAATCAGTGTCGTACCGTCGCTGAACAACGGCGAGTTGTACTCACGCAGTCTTCAGGTACAGCTTTCTTGGATGTAGTGGACTTGAACCTCTCCAGATGTGGCGTGCTTGATGCTTGAGGTAAGTAGGACCAACAATATGTCGATAGCTGGTCAGTATGCTTTTCCCCAAAGCCATATAATTCAATCATTGCCTTCTTTTTGGTCTGCAACTTTCCCCAGTCTCTGGTTTCTGAGTGACACAGATCAAGTCCTTGCCCGCTGTTACTTGGCTTGCTGCAGTGTGCTGTCTGATCTGCGTGCGAGATCTGGGCCAACACGAGTAAACTTCCTTGTGACTGATGAATTTGTGCAAGTCAACAACGCGGTTAGCATGTGTAACCCTCAATGCCTGCTAAGGTATTAGGTTACTCACTGGCAGGAGGTGCCCAAGTCGTGTAACGTGAGTATTGCTTTGGACAAGTGAATTTTGCGTGGTCCTCTGACATCTCCAAGTAACTGTACCCAAATGGGTGATGGACAAACTCCAGTGTAGTTAGCTTCAAAAGCAGTGCTAGTCTGAACAAGTGAATTCCAAAAAGATGTTCAATGCACGAGCCCAAGTCATTGTTCAAGAGCAAGCAACTGCGGCAAGGACCATCAAGTCCCAATTATCTAGATCTACGAGAGCTCTGCATTTATCAAATAAATGCAGCTCAAAGCTTCCAAGTATGCTGCATTGCTACCACGGCTAGCGCCACTAGAAGAAGAATATATAGACAAGAGACTTCATGCTCCCCTTTTACAACTTTCGAGCTTTCCCAGATTGACCGAGAGCTCAGTAGACATACTATCGTAAACAGAGTAAGCACATGCCCATCAGACACATAAAGGAGCTCTCCACTAACCTTGAAGTATCTATTCTGCAGGTCCGTCTCATCCGACAAGCTACGCTCGTAGCCCTGCTGCTCGTTGGCCGGCGTCGGCGCGTGCTCCTCCCGCCTCGACCTGTTGCGCGACCACAGCAGCGCGAGTATGCCGAGCAGACACAGGATCTGCAGGCCGACGCAGACCAGCATCATGGCCACGCCGAGCGTGTAGCGCGGCGCCTCCTCGGCGCGGAAGAAGAAGGGCCCCACAAAGTTGCCCAGGCAGTAGCCGATGATGAGCATGGCGTTGGTCGTGATCTTTTTCGTGTGGCCTGCCGTGTTGGCCGTCGCCACGGACATGGAGAGCGTCCAGGTCGCGGTGTAGGCAAAGGATATCCAGAGGCAAGCGAGGCGTCCGTAGCGGTTCCATTCTTGGATCAGCCAAAGGCCCAGGACCCCAGTCAGGAATGGGACCAGGCATACGATCATGACTAAGAGCCGGCAGTTTGGATAGTGTGAGGCGAAGAAGCTTTTTTTTTTTTTTTTTTTTTTTTTTTTGGAGTTTCGTTAGTTGACACTGATGGACACCCTTCGGATCTCGAGGGTTTCAGGGTGGGGGGCTTATTCCTTTTTCTTTTGTCTTTACTTACCAAGCGAGGACACAAAGTACAAACTGCACACCTCCAGAGGGCATCTGAATTAGTGTGGTTTGGAGCCTAGAAAAGCCCATTCCCTGAATGACGAGACCTTGGAACTGGAAAAATGAAAAGCTGTGTCAGCCAATAACCAACCCAACCAGAAGCACTCAGCCCCTCCTCCAACTAGTGCAGAAACTCACGACAGTCAATCCACCGTTCGGCGTGTTGCTAGCTACAGCAAACACAAACAGCAGCCAAGTCTTCAAGTCCGTCATGGCCTCCCAGAACTGCTTCCACTTGAAGCGCTTATTGTCCATTCCCGTCCCGTTGGTCTTGGCCCGGCTGACCACCATGATCCTCTCCTGCTCGGTCAAAAACTTGGTCGTGAGCGGCGAGCCGGGCAAGAAGACAAACACCACGGCACCCCACGCCACGGTGATGGCGCCCCAGAACAGGAACAAGATGCGCCAGCTCTCCAGCGGACTCTGGATGTGGCCCACCCCAAAGGTGACTATGCCGGCGACGATGTACCCTATCCCTGCCGAACCGACCCAGAGGCCCATGCGCAGCGGCTGCTCCCTCCGCTCGTAGTACATGGAGAAGAGCAGCATGGTGCCCGGGTTGATGGACGCCTCAAAGGCGCCGAGAAAGGTGCGTGCAGCGGCCAGGCCCGAGAAGTCGACGGCAGCGCCGTGGCACATGAGCACGGCGCCCCACAGGACGACCGTGGCGGCCATGACGCGGCTGATGGGCAGCTTCTGGAGCATGAGGTTGGTCGGAAACTCCCAGAACAGGTATCCGACGTAGAGCAGGGCACCTGCCCACGAGAACTCGGAGCTCGTCAGCCCGAGGTCCTCGCGCACGCCAAAGACGGCCGCATAGCTGAGCGTCGTCCTGTCGATGCTCTGGAGGGCGTAGGTGATGCAGAGCAGAGGCATGAGGCGCAGGTCCAGCTTCCTGACCAGGCGCCTCCGGGCTTCCTCGTCCACGGGCTCGTCACCGCCGGCATGCAGGAACTTTAACGCCCTGGTCGTGTCGTCCATGGCGACCTTTTCATCTTTGGATGCCATGTTTGCTTTACAACACGGGCTATCCTTGTCTGGCCGCCGTGAGGATGAAAGACTGACTTCTCGGATACAGCGCATACAGGATTCTGTGGGCTTATTTATGGTCTAGATGGACTAGACTTGATTCCACAAAGATAAGCCAACTGAACGCAGTGACTCTTTGCGTCAACAGAGTAGTATTTACTTTGAATGCATATGGGCAGCCCCCCGCAGTTGACGAGTGGGAGGCCATGCATGATTGTCTTATCCTGTGCCCTTTCTGTAAACAACCCAGCATTTAAGTCTGGGCAGATCCGCAGGTGTACCACGGAGACTTGGTGGAGACTCACTTTTTTTTTGGTGTAGGTGCCCGCAGAAACTCGACCTGATTATATTCATCTTATCAAGCCTCGCTTAGTTCGGAGACGAGCGCCGAGATTGTGCTCATTGCTATTTGACAAGTGCAGAAAGCTGATAGACACTGAAAAAAAAAAAAAACTTCTTTTGTTAGAGACAAAACAGTACGGCTGTGATGTTGAATGCAAGAGAAGAGATGGGAAGCGAAATGGTGGCAAAGGAACCCTATCACAGCCCAAGACTCGGCAATGGTCCGATATCGTCTTTGGGCGGGTTGGTGCATCTGCAGAGCTCACTATCTCCTCCCTCTGCAAGGGATTGCGGTGTTTTACAAGTAACACTATCGGAGTTTGATTCCCCACCGTCACTATCCTCCTCTTCTTCATCTACCCCAGAGTTCGGAGCCATTTCCCGCTGAAGTGGAGCCAGACGACTCCCTATCTGCCGACTCGGCTTATGTGACGATGCGATTGAATGCTGAAGAAAAAAAGAGTGATATGACCGAGCCAATTGTATTGGTACAAGCGACCAAAATGACCAAAGTGTCTAGTTGGCTTGATGGAGGACTTCTCCATGACCGAATACTCTAGAGATGACCCGAGACATGATATCAGCAGCCACTGCCCCGGAACCACAGGTTTCCTTGTCTTAAGCAGCCCCTAGGGCATCTCCAGAAGCAGAAATAAAATCAACATAAATTCAGCATAGCGCATACGGTGCACAAAATGCTCCACTCTCATGCCACTGCTCTATCGACAACACATGTTTTCGAGTCTCGCTGAACTATGCCATTGCCCTATAAAGTAGTCATGCTCCCTTTGTATTTTACCTCCCGTCACGCTGCTTATACACACACTAAAGAGAGAAAAAAAAAAAAGACATTATGGTTCTCATACCATGCCAACGAATCCATCGTGTCTTGATCGTTTGTTGATCGCTCATCGAGACGGTGCCCCATGCCTGATGTCCGAGGAACTGGCCGTCATGCGGCTCCTCCGTTTGTGCTGCTGGGCCGCAACCCTCTCGACCCTATCGCCCCTTTGCCTGTCTCTCTCCCGTTCCCATTCCAAGTCATGCTGATCGAAGTTGGCCCCAGTTGGTGCATGATACCTGCTGTCGCCACCACCACTCATTTGTACAATATTTGTGTTTTCCTTGTTTGAAGACGAGCTCTCCGAACGTCCTTGCGCCATTGATATGCTTTGTCTGCCATATGCACTAGATGTGCGCGGCAGTCTGCTGCTTACGCCATTCTTGCCGCCGAGAAGGATGGCACCCCCCTCGCCACTGACGCGCCTCGGGATTGAGGACGAGGAGCCCGAAGACCCAGGTCCGTCACGGCTACGCGGACGAAAGACGCCGCCGCTGTCTCGCTCCTGTGCTATGGCTACCGAGCGGCGCGGTGTCGCAGTCACGGCTACCTCAGTGTACATACTTGATTGCGAGGGGCGTTGATGATGTGTCGGCGTCTGTGGCGGCGCGGATGCCGAAGATGACAGCCCAGGCGGAGTATATGAGCTTGTGCGCCTAGGTCCTGATCGAGATCGTGAAGATGGCGCTCCGCTTGATGAGGCTGGTACGGCAGACGAAAGGGAACTCGTTCCGTTGCCGACCGCAGAAGTTGATGTCGTCAGCCCGATGGGGTTTGTGACGCCATCGGGATCCAGATGGGAGCGCAAAAGTTCCGATGCTAGGTTGCGCACCAGGACCGCCGGGTCCTTGTCGGCAAGCACTCTGATTTGCTCGAAGAGGGCGCGGAGTTGGCGGCCGCTGCTTGCCGTTGACATGCTGCTACTTCCGCCTTCAGATACACATGCGTCCATGATGTTACGCACCAGACGAAGTAGGTTAAGCCTCACTTGAGCCTTCTTGTGGCCAAGCTTCTGGGCAAGGCCAGAATACATTTCGGACTTGGCCAGCGACGCCGCTAGTGAGGGTGACAGTCGAAGTATCTTGATAAGTGGCTCCAAGACGCCCGAGTCAAAAGCATTGGTTTTAATGGTGTTGAAACAGGATGTGATTGCCGCCGTGAACTTGCCGTCCAACAGGTGAGTCTCCACCTTGGCAGTTTCCTCCTGCAGCCAGACGGATATTGAGTCGAGGGCGCTGACCTGCCAGTACTGATCCGCGATCAACGAAACGTAAAAGTCCAAGCCCTTGTTCTGCCAGAGATAGCGCCGCCCTTTGCTGCCAGAGTGAGCCATGTCGCAAAGGATCGGCAAAGCAAATTCTTTCGGCGGCCTGTCTGTTTGCATGATTTTCAGCAGGAGAGGTATTATGCCATTCACGGCGGCATACTCCTGCCTTTCTTTGCTCAGCCTGCAGAGGTTGAACATAGTATTGAGCACTTGGTTCGATATCTCCCGGAAGTGCTTGTGACCCTTCTTCATGCTATGGCTCAAGAGTTCAATCAGAAAATCTATGGCATCTGCTGAATGGAGCGATTCCAGGGTTAGTGATAGCATGGAAAGGTTCTTGATAAACTTGAGCATGGTGATTTGGTGTATTGGCGACATGCGACGGAGGTCTCTGAGCACAGCTGCGGCGCGATTTCAGTCAGCAAAGTCCCCTCCAGGTTGAACAGCATCGTAGTCGGATGGTATGAAGACCTACTCTTTAAGACCTGTCTCTCCGCGACAACCTCCTTGACGTAGTTTTCTGCCTGTGAAAACAGGTAAAAAATGTTGACAATGCGGCCCTCGACGAGCTCAGTCAGCTCGCTTTTGTCATCCTCATCCAATACCTTGTGAAGGACGAGAGCGAGCGGGTCCAAGATCTTGCTGCGAGAAAAGATTCTACAGAAGTCGTTCTTGGGCGTCGGACCCTGAAGCTCAAACACGTTCCAGATACCGTTGACGCCAATCAGAACCAGGTCCCTTGATGCATCGTAGTCCTCATCGAGGAACTCAACAAGGACGTTCAGACCACCGGCGCTGACGAACATCTGCAGCGTCAGGGTTGAGGTTTGATACATTTGCCTGACGAAAGCCGCAGCTTCTAGCCGTATCTCGTTGGAGTACTGCCTGGCTGCAAACTTCGTGATGATAGGGATGCCTCCTACGAAGCAAAGATTTTCTTGCAGCTCAACATCGTCAAGGATAATCTAAATAGGAGTCGTTGGTTATCAGAAAGTCGGCTCGCCTTGTGGTCGGATTTCTGGGGCTTGGCATACCGCGTTGACTATTTTGAGCAGTTGCAAGATCATATGCTGTCGGCTCTTGACCGTACAGGGTTCGAGGATTTCAAGAATAGGTAATAGGCCATGGGCGCTGATGATGAGATCCTTGACGTCCCCATTCTCCCAAAGAAGACTCAACTATTCCGCAAAACGGCAGAGTCAGCAGCCGCTCAAAAAAAAAAAAAAAAAAAAAAAAACACAAGATCATGCATTGGATGCGCTTCAGACAAAGGGAGAAAAGACTATGACGTACCAGCTCTTCAGACACTACTAGCAGAGTGTCCTCGCCTTCCGTCGTCTTCAATGACCGCACAAGCTCCTCTACCTTGTGCGATAGTCTCGCATGGCGATCTCTGGCAATATTGGCCTCAAGGTCCATTTCGTCCCATCCAGGATCCAGAAGTGCAAAAGGATCATCCTCGTCCTCGTCATCGCCCAGCCACGAGTTGTTGGACAACTTGGACAAGATCATCCTGCCACCGCCTGTCCCGCCGTCCTCCGAGCCCCGGTCGCTTTCGTCCCTCTCCGTGAGCGTATCGCTTGGACCAAAAATATCCGAAAAGTCCTCGTCGCTCTCATTCTCGGCGAAGCGTTGTATCTCGATTGAGGAGCGCGTCCTCCGCATATTCCTGTCTGGAAGAACCGAAGGTCGCGGCTGAGCAGCTCGCCGCATGCTGCCTCCATTGGGAGGTTGCATGGACCGAGGCAGACTGGTCAGATCCGAGGGGTGGAAGAGCTGCGGGCTATCCTTTGGCACCAGACCCATCTTCTCGGCAAATACATGATCGTTATCCTCCAGAATATCCGAGTAGTCCTCGACAGAATGCTCTCGAAACATGGACTCGGGCCGCGGTGGTATGGTAAATTTCGCTGGGAAATGCGGTTTTGTTGGGGACTTGGCTGAGGTTCGGCTCTGCCTCGTCTTATTTGGTTGTTGCAATTTGAAGTCAGGGACCGAAGCCTTCTTCTCCCGTCTTTCGGAGTGATCGTTCTTTCGTGGCGTGGGCCGGATTGTTTGTTGCATGTCAGGATCAGAGAGCTGCGCTCGAGGTCCCTTTATGGTCACGAGCTGTTCACCTCCCCCCAAGTCATCGTCCCAGTGGGCCGAAATGTTCCTGCTGTTGTCGTCGATAGAGGCAAAAGCCTTGAGTCTGTCAGATGATAACAGGCCACCAAAGTTGTCCTGGGGTTTGAGATGTGGTAAATGCAGTGCGCTTGGTGAGATTGCTGTTGCGAAATCATTGTCCCAGTTGTCATTGTCTACAATCATGCCCGTTCGGGTCAGCTATGTATCTCCAGAATGATGGTGGACAACTCATCGGAATGCAGTGTTGGTCTTACCAGGTATCTCAGGAGACCTGAAGGCATCAGCCATTGGCCTGGGCTTAGCTAGCGTCAATGGGCCCTTGATGTTCGTGATCACGTTCAACCGGTGACCATCCGTGGCTGTGCTCTTGATACCGTTGCTTCCCGGGTGATGAGAACCGTCGGGGCCGATAGAGAGCCTCAAGCCATGTTCTGATGACTTTAACGCCTTGTTCCACTGCTTGACCTCCTCGACAGCTTCGCTAAAATTGGACGGAGCTTTTGACACAGGCGCATCGCTTCTCCTGGAGCCAACAATCCACGGGTGTCTCTGCAGCTTCTTTGCCGACACTCTCAGATTGGGATCCTTTTGGAAGCATTGCATCAGGAAGTCACGCGCAGCCTAGCTTCGGCGTCAGCAAATATAAGCCCGTCAAAAAGACCGCGGGGGTTGGTACTGACAGGAGATACTCCTTCAGGCAGCGGCGGGTGATCATCGTTGACAATAGCAAACAATGCGGGCATGGGTGCGAGGTTATGGTATGGGGGCTTCCCCTGTAGCAATTCGATCACTGTACATCCCACGCTCCAGATGTCAGAGGCCGAAGTCGCTCCGGATAGTTGAATGATCTCCGGAGCCATCCAGTAAGGGGTGCCGACAACCTGAGCCTCCTTGTCAGGCCCTGCGAGGGTGCTTGTTGACACGCCAAAGTCGGCCAGTTTGACTTTGCCGTCTTTTGTAGTAAGAATGTTGGCCCCCTTGATATCGCGGTGTATGACACCCTGGTCATGGAGGTACTGCAAACCCTGGAGGACCTGCGTCATATATACCCCCACAAGATTTTCAGGGAATTTTCCATACGCTTTGCAGATGGAATGCAACGATCCATTTTCGCAATACCTAGAAAGGAGGCCGGATACTTAGCGCTGGATCATAGAATGGTTTATTGTCGCTTGTCTTCCGTGTTGCGTGCAACTCACTCAAGGATGATGTTCAAGCAGTCCGAGGTCTTCACAAAGCCGATATACTTGACAATATTGTCGTGCTAAACAAAAAAAAAAAAAAAAAAAAAGGCACGCAGGTCAGTTGAAATGCCCCATACATACTGCCTCTATTGAAAGTATGCGATGGCCTTACATGTAGGTTCTTGAGGAGATCGATTTCGGCCTACGTCGTGATTCAGGTTAGCAGCAGGCCGCCTAATATTCCAGTAGCACCTGTAGACTCCCCAAAGCACAACGCAGCGCCGGGGGTGCATCCCTATGTCTGACCATATGCGTACCTCGATCATCCGAAGTTCACTCCTCGGTACATCTACCAGCTTGATCTGCTTGACAGCAACTGCCTCCCCAGTTCCCCAATTGAAGGCCTTGTAGACGGAACCGAATGCGCCCTTCCCGATGCAGTCTCCGAGACGCTATACACAGACGCTATGTCAGCATTGTAGCCCCTGGGCAGGTTGTTATGCGGCAGCCGGGGTACACACGTAATCCCTCAGTCCCGGGTCCTGGAGCGCCTTCTCCCTCGCCAGATTGGTCGTAGAATTCTTCCGGGGCGTTCCCGGCGTCCGGCTACCGCCGCTATTGCTGACGCTGCTGCTGGCCACCACCTTGCCATTGCTGCCGCTGTACGCCCGCTCGGCAAAGCCTCCCGGGGGTGTCATGCTTGCACCCGACAAAACCGGGTCAGCTCCTCACGGGAGGCTTTCGGCCCAAAGATGTAGTCCTGTGTGTCGTCGATCGTGGGGGCAGCGAAACGGAGATGTGTCCGCCGGTCTGGGACAGCGGGCTCGAAAATCAGTGCAGAAGTTCGGAGGGCGGGTGGGCTAGAACGGAGCGCCACGGTGAATGACAGCAGCAGTTGTTGGGTGGCCGCGCGATCCCCCCGGCACAAAGCTGGTTCGCGATGCAGTTCGCTGCAAAGGCTTCCGTGGTTCGCCCATGCGGGATTCGCGTTTGCGGTGTGTCTCCGAATCGCTTCTCTTTTTTTTTTTAATTCGTTTTTTTTTTATTGTCGGTTTCGAATCGGCCGTCTTTTCGTCAATCGACACGTCTTTTCTCTTCGCTCAAATGAACCGATGTGTGCTTCTTTTGCACCGGCCGGGCTGTTGTTTAATTGTGCGGCAGATTGTTTTTTTTTTTTTTTGTTCTTTTGTTGTTTTTGTCCCTCCCCAGTAAATTTTATGCCCAACGTCGGGCCTCTGTGTTTTGAGTCGCTGGGGATGGCGGGCCTAAGCTTTGCCCGCGTGCGTGTCTTTGCAGCGGTTGTCCCTGCGTCTGATCTTGACTCAATGATGCACGGAGAAAATGTATATTTTTTTGCTTCTTTGCTTAGCGGGCCGCGGCGTTTTAATCCACCAGGGAAAGAGATGTTCCAAGCGTCAATCCACAGGAACAAGAAATTTAATTTGCGTCAGCGCTGAGCTTTTTTGGGCCGGCGGTTCAGGCACTCGGAAGGTACGCCCCGCGGTCGGGGACCAAGTGATCAAAGAGCACAGGGTTCTTTTGTTTTGCGTCAGGTACATGAACCGGATTCTAGAGGTAATGGCATTTACCATTGGCACTTTTGTTTTCCCACACGCGCAGGATGATCTTCAACCTCCGTCTCCAAGATACGCCTTGTTTGCATCATTACGGGCCAGTGCCAGAACAAACTATCGCTGCATAGATTACGCTCCTTTCAGCTTTGACATCCTCTGATTGCCTCTTTGCGATGATGGCTGGTCAAGGGATTGTACTTGATGAACCTGAACTTATCAAGTTTCTCATTTGACGTTCTACGACAGGTCGAGGGACAGTTATCTAATGGGACCATGGAATTTCGCCATTGACGATTTGTCCAACTATATTCCCGTACCTGACGGGATCGTGTTGTGCATTGTTGTTCCTAGAGACGGTTCAACGTGAGGCGATTCGTTAGTGTTGCTTTTTATTTCTTCTATTTCCCCCTCTTCCCAAGCCACCGCTCCCTGCCTTCCCGTCTTCTCACACACGCCCCTAGATGCGTGTCTCACTGAAGCATTGTATTGTCTCGAAGCGCTTTATATTGCAAATTAGGCACCGATGCTGCCCTGGTAAATTTTATTTTCAGCTCTGTGACTCGCCTTTCCATTTGAACCCCTTCGCGTTAGGCTCCAAACAAGATTTGTCTAATGCATATCACCTCGAGATGTAACCTTGGGGTTTCTCTGAACCAAAACAGGGCTGTGGACTGGTCGGTGTATCTTGTGGACCCGCCGATCGGGCAAGGCAGCGTGTGCTTGGCGCTATCAACCGACCCTCAAATCCTAGCCTGTTGTTCACGGTCTATGCACTCCTCTTCAAGCGAAAGATAGGAGCCTCGTAAGACATACATCAGAATCGGGGCCTACAAATAGCGAAATAACTGCGTTGAATCTTCCATTTGAGTTTGATATACAAAAAACGTTGCATCACAGCTAAGAGAACTTTTTACAGATTTTTATATAACATAAAGTACACACGTTGACCAAGTGTCATATCTAACCCTGCCATCACTTTGGCTTGCCCAACATCAATCAAGCGCGAACGATGGTAGGTCCCCTCTTCAGCCCTATCATTTTTTTTATTTTATTTTTTTGCCGCCCAAATTTCATACAAAAGTCCATTGTAACCAGGAGGACTACCTCCTGGACGCCGAATAATCCCATGGAAAGGCTTTCGACAGTTTCTGTTCACCTTGGAAGCACTCCGTACGCCACACGCCATTTTCATACAAAACAAAACAATAATCATCATAACTTTGAGGTAGACCCGCTGAGGTCTGTCCCTTGGCTGGCCCTTTTCTCGCGATCCCAGAAACAACAAATGAAACAAAGTCACTGCATGCGCGTGCGCTGACCCGTGACAAAAAGGTGGCGCCTGAGCGTTGCACTAGCCAGACGCTCTAGAAAGGGTCCGACTGAGCCCAACTTCGGCCCACCACTCGTCAGGAATATCTTCGCGCGTTGCAAGACGGCGTACAATGCGCTGCATTTCGCCCATGAGCTCTCCGGGGTTGTCCGCCGAGCTCCCACTCGGATTCGTACGGTCGGCCGTGTTGCCAATGACATCAGCATATGTGCGCGTGCCTCTACTTCTGTCGCCGGTCTCACTGGAGTATGATTGAACGGCTCGCATAAACTGGTCCATGCGAGCATCGTCAGTAAGCTCTGGACGGCTGAAAAATGGAATGAGAGCCGACTCGGAAGACTCATCGTCTTCGTCTTCCTCCGTATCCGAGTTCTCACAGGCCGACTCGCAGATCTGATCAGCGTCGTCCATCCGTGTGTCCCTCCCAGTCATCGAAGTGGCGGAGGACTGGCCTGAACCGGCGCTTTGCGTTGTCGACGTTGACAAGGACGCCGACGTCGATGCAAAGGACGAGCTAGCACTTGGTGGCTGCGGGTCGGGTGTAAGGGTAGATACAATAGTTTGCCAGGGGTTGTCCGCTTCCGGACTCAGGCTACGATTGCGATCGCCAAGCCCATCCATAGGTGTCGGTCGACTTGGTTCTCTTCTGCTATTCCTTGAAGAGCGCGAGGGTCTCTGCCCCGCCATGCCTCCCATGGTTGACAAGTCAGGCTCAAGAGTATGAGATGGTTCGACTACAACTCGCACCTCCTGTCTTATGGGTGGTAGTTCCAAACTCTCGTCACGCGAACGCGATGTTCGGGACCGGGCAAAACGCTATCGCGAGCTTGTCAGCCTCCCTGTAGAACATTGTAGTTTGAAAAGGTTACTGAGCGACTTACTGACAGACCGTCTCTGGGGCTTCGTACGCTCCGATGCGCGCTGTCCACCGCAGTGCGGAGCGCCTGCACACGGGCGGCCAGGTCTGGGCTTGCGCGTGTATGAAGGTTGGCCCATCGCTCGGCCATTGCAGATGCCGCCCGGTCGTCTAAACCAGTCGACCTTCGTGACGGGGGGTTGGAAGGCTCTCTGAACCTGCGAGTGGCAGCTCTCCACTGGTCTGCGTCAAGTGGCTGTGTGTCGGCCGTAGAATCCATAGTAGTGTGGCCAGCGGTAGCAGCAGCGGTGTTTTCTCTGGGCGGTGTCGCAAGGCGGCCTCCTCTTCTGGCAACCCAACGTTGTGAAGGCCCGAATGCGTAGTCGTGGACTGCGGCGATATGTGCAGCTAAGCCGGCGCGCCGGCGCGCCTCGACACCTGACACATCGTGTCTGCGTCGGCGAATGGCTGATCGCGGATGTGCAGGTGGGCTTTTGGGAGCGGATCTGAGAGGAACGTCTGATTCGACCGGGGCGATGTACAAACTGCCGGTATGATCGTTTAGTTTTGAGATGAATATTTGGGGACTGTGACTTGGCGGCCCGTGAAGGTATAAAAAAAAAACTCACGGGAGACCCATGTTTCTGGTTTGAGCTTGATTTGACCCTTTTTGACAAAATGCGGAAAACCCAATCGCCCCAGCTTCTTTATCTGTTATGGTTTCGTCGCTAACTGTGGACGATACTCAGAGGCAGACCAATTGCTTTGATTTGATTTGATTTGATCGGTTGATGGGGTGAAGACGCGGTGCTCCGGGCGGCGTGGGATTCGCGCTCGTCGATGTGGTAGGGGTGGTTGTTCTGTTGAGTGGAGCGATTGAACAACGCTAGGGAGACCGGGAAACTGGCAACGGGGGACGGACTGGGGGTAGGTACAACAAAGTTGAGGCAGGAGACACGCAGTAACCTTGAGTGGTGTTGGTGTTTAATGAAAGAATACCAAACAAAAGGTTAAATTGAACCGATTAGCGAGAGATTTGGATGATTCGCGCGCGCGCCCTTTCTCAGTTCCCGGAGGTTTACCTTCAGGATTCGGTATTGAAATTTGAGGAGTTGCGAAAGCGCCTCAATTTTCGGCGCGCGCGGGTGTCAGGTTCCTTTTGAGTGGGCGACCCCGTTTTCCCGGATTGTGCACGGACCATTCGGTTTGCCAAGCATTGTACTGAAAGAGGCAGCGCGAAGCAAACAAGGATATGGGACTTTCCTCAGCCAAAGCACCAACAGCGCCTTACCACCGTAGGACCCCGACATCCCGCTTCTGGCACACTACTGGCAAAAGCAAACGTGGCCATTGAATAAATCAAATTTCAACATCATGTGTGACACTGTTGAAAACTGAATCATGAGCTTTACACCGTGTTGTAGGAAAATCATGCAAATTACAGGTCCAGCAGCCCATGCAATCGAGCCTGTATGTGGATTACATGCAGCTTGTACACAAAGATCCAGACTGACCTAGATTTTTCCTGGCACCACAACTGCCAACCGATTGTCGCAATTGTCCTCTTCACGACACGAGTCTGAGTCACTGCACATTAATCATTAGCACAACAACACACGTCGTATTCTACTGGCTGGTCAAATTGGGTTATGACAAATATGGTCGACGGGGCAACTGGAATCAATCATCTCATAATTGTCTGTGGTCATGGCATCTGGCAAGGCGGACCACAGCATGGCCATGATGAAGCCGAGTGGCTGATTGAAAGCTACAAGCGCGGCGAGACGCCCACCTTCATCGAGCATATCAAAGCCGGATTAGAGGCCCTCGCACAGGATAGTCGCGCAGTACTGGCGTTCTCCGGGTGAGGTTCTTCGAGATATTTAGAACAGGGTTTTCTCTTTCGCTTCTTGGTTACAGAATCTGATCGATGGTCTTGAAAACTATTCCACTCATTCCACATGGCTTAGAGGCCCAACATGGAAGGAAACGCGCCTCTCCGAGGCACGCAGCTACGCGAACCTTGCCGCTGCGAACGATTATTTCGGCTGCATAAGTCCTTCAGAAGAAACCACAGAAGCGCACCCGCTGTCTCCGATCCCGCTTTCTACCCGCATAATTCTCGAGGAACAGGCTTTGGACTCGTACTACAACGTCCTCTTTGCCATCATTGCCTTCTGGAGAAAGTTTCAAACATGGCCTGGGAAGATCACGGTAGTCAGCCATGCCTTCAAGAAGGCCCGCATAGTCAACGCTCACTGCGCCGCCATCGGGTTTCCCCTTGAGCATGTCAGCTACATCGGCATCAACCCGCCCTGCCTTCCGCCATGGCTTCGGGCGGCACAGGACCTTCCCATGTCCGCTGCATTGTCGGAGAACAATGCCACAACAGGCACCGACCGTGATCGGAAGATCACGAAGGAAAAAGCAAATATAATGCGCCAAGTTGCAGAAGTCATTGGGCAGTGGACAGAGGACCCCCACGGCACTGGGGACGCGCTGGCTGGAAAGCGCCAAGCGCGGAATCCCTGGGGGGTGAGTCAAAAGCTTTTCTCTAGTGACGACGAGAGGGCTAGGAGCGGACTCGAAACCGTGTTCCTGGTTGATGGTACAGAGGCGCTTTCTTCAACCCCCAGAGGAATCGCTTGGGCGAAACGCTAAACCACAAGATTATGGCACTATCTACTGCGGTTGTAGTAATTATATCTTGGATACACTTTCTCCACTCTTGCCTGACTGTCTAGATCCCTCGGCTCTAGTGGTCTCGACGAGGAATTTAACGGCGTCAGTAACCATCCCCGGGCTGAACTCATGGCCGGCACCTGCGTAAACGCGGTCGTCAAATACAACGTCCAACTCGGACCATTCCTTCTGAACCCCCTTCATAAAATCGACAAACGGTTTAGAGCAGTAATAAGGAACGAGTTTGTCATCTCCCCCAGAACAGCTGAGCATCCGCTTCCCACGAAGCCGTGATGTAACGATGCGCTTGGCTTCGGGTTCCTGTTCGACCGGCAACGGCCAGCTTGGAGTCTTGCGCGGGCCGAACACCAAACCTCTTGGGTCGTATTTCTCACAAGCACGTACCAGGTCTGGAGGGAAGTCCTTGCTCCCGATGAATGATGCCCCGTTGTCCTCTGTGCTAAAGGTCGGTAGTCTGGAGAGCCTGGCCCTATCTGATAGTAGGTCTGCAGCATTTATGAGCGCATGGACTTGGCTTCTCTTTACGACGTCAGTTTTATAACGATGTGGACTCACACATGTAGTCTGGGCAACCAATGATGACCACCCCAGCTGTGACTCTCTCGTCGGCGAATAGTAACTGCCATGTACTGTGGCCGCCAAGTGAGACGCCCAATACGTAATGGGCATCAACGTATCCATCGGGCTTCTCCGGAAATATATTTCCCTGAATCAAGTCGATCAAGAGCCCTGTGTCTACAACAGCACCAGAAATGAGTCCCTAAAACTACCGTCAGCGAGTGTCGGCGATCAAGGCAGTGCTCACGGCAACGAGGTCACGCACAAACATGTCCTGGGCATGGTAAGGATTTCCACCGCGCCATGCATCGTTGGCTCTAGGGAATATTTCCCTCGTGCCATGGTTTCGCTGGTCAAAAGCAACCCCGATTAGGCCTCGTTCTTTAGATTGCTGCTCCTGGTTCCAAGCTCCAACTGTACGAGCCGCTATGTCGGCCATATCAGCGGAACTTCTCGTTCTGCCATGATGAAGCCAGAGGATAGACACGTGCGACGCCTCGGGGTTCAACTCGGAGAGGCCATGGACTGTCACCATGTGCCCTGCTATGTGTTTTTCCGAGGCCGAAATGGCCGGTGCGGGTGAGAGCGACATTTTTTTTTTTTAAAAAGTCTCTTTTTTTTCCGTTTGATGAGCAGTGGTTTGATGCCCTTAGTCTAAACAGCTCGAGTCTTGAGGCTGTCTTGGCTCATCTGAGTCTGACTTGATCCCTTCCGTGTTGCCAGGAAAGGTACTATACCTATTGAAGAATTGTGGCGGGGTTGGGCTAAAATTTATGCATGACAGCGCTTGGAGGATCTCTTGAGCTGTCCGACTCGCACCAAGTGTGATGACCTAACGGAGTACTTAGATCTGATTGAGAGAAAAAAAAATAACATAGGAATGCATCCCTGTCTGTCCAGCCCCTTGTGCAACTATGCATCCCTGATAATAACTCTTGGCTTTTTGAACTTTTTTTTTTTTTTTTTCCAAAACCGTTGTAATGCCAAGCACCTGCTAAGTTTCAGAATATATGTGTTCAAACTTGTGTGTCTATTTGTGTTACTGACACTACCCATTGGCTTTTGTCATACCCCCAGCGTTATTTTCATATTGGTCGCATGACATTTCAAGTGTCGAATTGCAACGTGAGAGAGCCCTGTTCCTTGTGAGTATGAGTTGTTCTCGTACTTGGTTAAATTGCTCTTAGATTTCGAGGTGTTTAACAAAGTATAAATACTTCGCCGAACTTGCCTCGCCATTGTACTTTCCAACAATTATTCCACATCGTCAACACTGTGTCGATTTACATTCGTTTCTACTCTTTGAGATAACTCATTCAGTCTTTACCTTTATTCAAACTTCCAATCGTTACACTTCTCATCACAATGAAGTTCGCTGCTGTTTTTATACTGGCCGCCTCCCTAACACTGGCCCTACCCTTAGATGACGGTACATAACCACCGTCACTATCTTACCATTCAAGTCTGGTGTACTAATATTGCTCAAATCATTTTTAGTAGGTTCTTCAAACAAGGTTGCCATCAGATCAACCAGCCCTGATGCTCAGGGTTTCGGTAAGGTAACCCCTTTGTATACGAGAAAATATATGGGAGGGCTAACCACAAAACCAGAAAACTTGGACAAAAGAGCACCTAAGAAAAAAAAGAAGAGCAAGTCCAAAAAGGAGGGCGGTGAGGAGGGCGGTGGCGGCGACGGCGGCGACGGCGATGGCAGCACTGTTGGCAAGGAGTGCCTGGACAAGGATGGTCAAAAAGGGCTTTGCACTGTCCTTGGCCTATGCAAGATTGAAAACTCTAGTGAGCCTGGAGAGTTGAACGCCAACTGTGTCCTCGGTTGAACAACTCTCTTGAAATCCGAAACCCAAAGGATATTGACGGGGTGGTGTCATCCGCGGAATGCTCAATGCGGGTAAGGGAGGGGTAGAACATTGAGAATTAGGTGCGCCGGCAAGGATCGTTTTGCTTGAGTCTTTTTTTTCCTTGCTGTTAGGTAATGACAGTAGTAGCTGTTCATATAATGTGATGAGTTGTATCAAGGCGCACTCTCCCGTGTCTTCTTTCCTATGCCATAATGGGCGAAATAACCCCAAGGTTCGGCTTATATTGAGGGCGCCGCCTATCTTGACTTGGGTCCAGGACCTTGCATCGGAAATAAGCCACAAAACTTCTACCGTTTTTCGACCAATGTTAACATGGGTTACAAATCTTGATACATTTTTGTAGGTGCTGTTTGCTACTCCGTTTGTCAATTTTCATGGATGGCCAGCCAATAAGGCCAGCTTGATGCAGCACACACGGGCCTAGCCCAAGTCGTCGGATCTTGGTAGGTTCCCCGGGTGTCCCCACCCATTACCGACACAGTGAAAACGTGAATACTGTGCCTTTTGGCACAACTCAACACTAATTTTGTTTCTATTTTTGCGCTGTCACTACAAATTGCGGCTTGAACTGTTGCTATGAAAGATGAGGAACCGGTATAAATTGAAATCCTCAATTCCAAAGGCCAAAACCAGAATCTTACACTGTTTTATACTTACGCTTACTGGGGATCTACCTTGCGGGTCAAAGATTTTAAATGTTTAGTGGCGTCGAAATTTTGACCCGTCAAAGTTTATTAAAAATGGCTGACACTATAACCACCAAATCCAATCCACTGCCCAAACGACCCAAGGTTGCAGAATCAACACACATGTCTGGTAAAGTAAGGTACGGGTGATAGATCATCTAAATGTCGTCTGAGGCCAAGACTGTACTGGCCGAGCCTGCGCCTGCCAAGAATTATAAAGGCTTCGTCGCTGGTGTTTTCTCCGGTATCGCAAAGCTTTCAGGTGAGTCTCTGTCCAATGCCGCTTTGACTGCCTGTTTCATGGCCACAGAGACCAACCATGCAAACGTACAGTTCAAAGAGCCTACAGCAGAAGCTCTAAGCTGACACACCTTCGCCCCCAATCCCCCATTCAGTCGGCCATCCATTCGACACAATCAAGGTCCGTCTGCAGACAACCGACGCGTCGCGGTTCAATGGCCCGTTGCAATGCCTGGTCCAGACCGTCCGTAACGAGGGGTTCGTTGGCCTCTACAAGGGCGCCACTCCTCCCCTCGTGGGCTGGATGTTCATGGACAGCGTCATGCTCGGCAGCCTAACGGTCTACCGCCGGCTCCTACGCGAACACGTCTTCAGCACGCCGTTGATATCACGTGATAATTCCATCCCAGTGTCCATGGTCGCCGACACGCTGCCGGCGTACGGCCACGGCATAGCGGGAATCTTGGCCGGCTCGACCGTAAGCTTTATCGCTGCGCCGGTCGAGCACGTCAAGGCCCGCCTGCAGATCCAGTACGCGGCCAAAAAGTCGGACAGGCTTTACGCGGGGCCCATCGACTGCATCAGGAAGATCCACCGCCACCACGGCATCCCGGGCCTGTACCACGGCTTGAGCGCAACACTGCTGTTCCGGTCCTTCTTCTTTTTCTGGTGGGGCAGCTACGACCTCCTGTCGCGGTGGATGAAGGAGAACACTGCGCTGAGCGTCCCGGCAATCAACTTTTGGGCCGGAGGCCTGAGTGCTCAGGTCTTTTGGATTACCAGCTACCCCAGCGATGTTGTCAAGCAGCGCATCATGACGGATCCGCTCGGCGGTGGGCTTGGAGACGGCACGCCGAGGTTCAGGAGGTGGCGAGATGCTGCTGTCACCATTTACAGGGAGAAGGGCCCCATGGGTTACTGGAGAGGTTTCTTGCCTTGTTTTTTGCGAGCCTTTCCAGCCAACGCAATGGCGCTGGTGGCATTTGAGGGTGTTATGAGGTCCTTGCCTTGAGCGGGAGACATAGTATACTTAATAGACCTTGGACCTGTAACATCAAATCGACCAAGTCACAGCACAAAAATCGGTGCCGCGCGTCTCTTCTGACCTAACCGGATAAATGGCATAAATAACTCAATATCACAGCAACAGATGATACGGAGAAAAAACAGTTGCGACAGCAAGCTTTATGGCCTCTTTCATTGACTGTGACAGAATCCTGAAGCATTCAAGCCCGGACTCGTCTGGTATCTAATCCACCCCAGTTTTGTTTTCCCTTGTCAAAGACGGCATTCCTAAAACGTGTCATGGCGCATAAAAAATCGTTTACTCGTCGTCCTCGTCGTCAGCGTCGTTGACGACGTTGAAGAACTTGAGCTCGTAAACACCCTTGGAGGTGGAAACGACGCGAAGCCAGTCACGAAGCTGCTGCTTCTTGAGGAACTTCTTGGTCCTGTACAGAGCAGGTGGTTGTCGAAGTCAGTGTTCCGTCTTTCTTGGGCGACCAAGGTGCAGAATCCAAAGTAAGGGGTACTCACAGGTACTTCAGGTAGCGGCCGGAGAGCTCGTTGTGGGCAACGATCTCAATCTTGCCATCGGGCACCTGAGAGATGACAATGGTGTCGCCGAGCTGACCAACGCGGCCGTCGATCTTGATCTTCTCGTTCAGGAACTTCTCGAAGGCCGAGATGTCGAAGATCTTGTCGTTAACGGGCTGCGAGGCATTGATGACGAACTGAAGCGAGAAAAAAAAGTTAGCTGCCTGCGCATTGTACCTTTCCAAAGTCCTCCAGACCTGCTAATACGGTAGTATGCTCACCTTCTTGGTTGTTTTGCTGGACTTGCCAGTCTTCTTCTAAAATGTTAAAAACCATGACATTAGCCTACTGCTTCACGCCATCATCCCTCAAGATTAGGCCAGCAGCAAAGCAGTGAGTCAAGTACGTACGGTCTGAGGGGGGGCCATTTTGTTTGGATTTCGAGGAAAGAAGGACGCAAAAGGGTATGGTTGCTGGTACTCTGCGTATCTTTCAACGTTTGACGCGGGGGAGAAAAAGTTCGCGATCTTAGGAATTTCGAGCGCAACTAATTGTGTGTCGGTGGGGCTAATTTTGCAGCCCTCGGTACGGCGGTGGGCAAGTTGTCGGACCGATAAAGTTCCGATAAGGAAGTGCAAAAGTTTTCTGCGCGGTGCCTAGTAAGGCGTGCTCTCCATGGAGTTCGGTACTTGTGCAGGGTAGGCACATAGAGTTCCAAATTATACTGCGCTTAATTGTTACAAACCTCATAGAATCAACTATTGCGGGCTGCTTCAAACTCGTCCTTGTACCTTTTTTCTTATTTGCACCTATGTGTATGTACTCGTTCTACCCATGAAGCTACCTACAACCGTGGCATTCTCAACCTTTCATTGTGATAATAACGAGCGAACTGGGAGTAGGCGACGCTGACGGACTCGAATTGCTCAGTCGAGACCTAGCGATCCACGAAATGATCCCTCGGTACCCAAAGAGGAAAAGTGACCACAAACAACAACAAAAGCAAGGTACTATAGAGTAGATTAAAAACAGAAACTCATCTGATTAAGTAGTATTCAAATCTGCGCCTCGTATAACTGTGCAGCAAAGCTCCCTACCAAATGCAAGGGTGCCGCCACGATTCGATAAATTGCTTTCTTTTTGCAATGCTCGAGTTGATGATCCAACTCCAGGTTCGGCGTCTGGCGAACGCGCGGCCTTTACCAGGGTGATATGAAGCGGGTCTTCCCGAGCAAAGAGATCAAGAGAGACGGGGCAAAAACGGGTGCCACCGCCAAAGTCAATGACGATAAGGCTAGCCTTGGCCGAAGGACACCGGGCCTAGACACTTCACCTAATCTTGGTGATTCGAATCGACATTTGAAAAGGAATGAATCAGGATTAATGATGGAGAAAGTAGTGCACATCACGGGCCGAAATACTCGCATATGATCTTGTTGTCGATAGTGATCTGCGAGCTCTCTGCAACGTTGAACGCTTAGTTGGGGCTGCGATGTTACTGGGCCGAGCAGATCCAATAATGTTCAGTATCTTTATTAGATCTCATAGCCAAAAGGGGCTGGGTTGAACTTAGTGTCGGATGAGAGAGCATTGGACGGGTCTTTCTGGTCCGTCCGACATGCCGGTAGTTTGTCAACTGAGCCACAATCTAGCGAGCACTCGCCACAAAACCTCTTTCCGCAGTAGGTTGCCTCCAGTTATCCCGCAAGGATGGCATTCTTCTGCTCTAAGGTTGTGGGGTTTACGTCGTAATAATTGAAAATGACGATTGGATGTTATCGCTAACCTTTCTTTCTCATCTTGGCTATACCAAGCAGTAAATCTAACACATTGTATCTCTCGAGATCTGGGCGCTTTAGTCATCAGCCCACACCTGGTTATGGCTGAGGTCCAGTGTTGGCATCATTGCATCAGCCACGGAACAAGCGATGTCATGGCACGCGTCAGGTGGAGCCATGGAGTGACGTAACGGTAGTTGCGGCATTGTTCGTTAACAATATTTTCGAACAGACGCGGCGCCTCGAATTGCTCGGCATGGCAAACAATTCGGAATTCGGCGAAGGGTTCGTCAGCTTACCTCTTCAGTATAGCGCACGTCACAATTGGGGCTAGAAGCCTGATGTAGCCCCGAACAAGCTGTATAGCCTACATGGCTGGGGGGGGGCAACCAAATCATGGCAAACGAAAGTAAACCTCCGGGGTGAACGGCACATTCAGAAGCGCTTCACTGTCTTGGCCGTGCACAGTTTATTGGACCACCGCAGATGAGATGGCCTGCAACCTTGTTTCACCACAGCCATCTCATCGATCAAATTTGACTTTTTTCGTGGGGCAGCTGCCCACTGTGGGTTTTGCCTGTGATGTTTTTTTTGTAGCTGCCAACGGAAAAAACGGGGACAAAAATACAAGCGGAGCTAGTTGGAAACCAAGCCAATCTACGGATTTCTTCCTCTTTTTGTTTCTTCCGTCCAATCCTGGCTAGGCGCAGGAGGAAAAGAAAAAAGAAGAAGCGATGGTGAAGGTATGACGCACTTCCCGTCTTGTTTCGTTCTGTTGTGTCCCTTGAAGCCCCGGGAAGCCAAGTTCCCCTTTCCCTGTGTTGGTAGGTGGATGCATACCGACACCCCCCAGGCTACCTTTTAGACCAACCTTTTTTTTTTTTTCCATGGGTGGATCGAGCAAGCAAGGTTCAATCAGCTGCCACTTGCTGTTCAAGGCTGACTCCCATCCCCGTGCAACGGTGCTATTTAAAACCTTCCTGTCCCGCTCTGTTTTTCTTCCTCCTCAGACAACATTCAGATATCTACCATCGTATCACAACCTCAACGAACGAACGACATCCCACATCCTCCAGTAAATTCTACTCGTTTTCGATACAAACTTATCGCCTCGATAAATTCAATCATATAATCAGTCAACATGCCTTTCACCGCTAGGTATGACTTGATACGATCCCAATGGCCACAGGCTTCCACATCAGCCCTGTGTTCATCTAAATGGAAAACTTTGAACTGACACGATCCCTTTTAACCACAGCGACATCTGCAAGATCATCCTTGCCATCATCCTGCCGCCTCTGGGTGTGTTTATGGAGCGCGGCTGCGGTGCTGACCTGCTCATCAACATTCTCCTGACCATCCTCGGTACGTCCTCATACAATTCGGTCACCCCTTGAAGTATTTCACAAAAGCAGGTTCTGACCTGTTATAATAGGTTACATTCCCGGAATCATCCACGCTCTGTACATTATCCTGAAGTACTAGGCGACCAAAGACTACGACCGTCTGCTTCCGAGTTGCGCGGAAAATTGATGACGACTACCGGCGTGTCACGATACACCAGATACGAAGCACCTCTATGCGCTGTAAAGACGCCCGAGTGACAAGGAGCAACGGGGATTTCTTTTTGTCTTTCTATCTTTGTCGTTTTGCATTATACGCGGGTTTCCTAATTGCGAGCTTTGTAATGCGACTGCGGCTTTGTTTTTGGCTTGGTTGCGCGCGGATATGCGGGGGAGCATTTGGTCAGGGTCGCGATCCAACGACGCAAGACTTGTGGCTTTTTCTTGCCTAGGACTTAATTCACGATTTGATACCCTTGAACATCAACTCTTCCCACTTCTGTGGTTTCCACAGTGATGATGCGTTGTTATTGAATATCGGTATTTCCGGCGTTCGCCCATATGTGGATGATGTCATTTTCGTGTAAACAGCCGAGATTTCTGTACTTGGCGTTACATTCGCAACCTTCTTAACCCTTGATATCAACCTGGCCTACATAGATAGCTAGCTTCGTAGTTTCCAGGGGATTCGGCATTTCTAGTCGTCGCGATAATTCATGGAAGCCATCGTACTCAAAACAAGTCACTTGATTTTTTCGTTTCGTAATTGACGCCCAAGATTTTCTGGTGGAGTTTAGAAACATTCAGACCACGCTAAAACCATCATCAAGTATGGAGATAGCAATCAGTTGCTGACGTACATGGACGCACGGAAGTGGGATATGGAGCTTAGTGCGTCGGCCCTGTTCTTACAAATTTTGCTCTAGTCTACTGCTTCCGCTTTGACACGTCTTACCCTCGTCCTACCTTGAACGAGAGAATCTGCAAAGTTCAAGTCAGCAGGTGCCCGACATGAAAACAAATCAAGG
>NC_043744.1:2550899-2566378 GCF_004337985.1 Pyricularia pennisetigena
GGGCAGATTCCAAAACACCTACATCGTTTTTGCCGACAGTGACAACAACATCTTCCGAAACTCGCATGGCCCCAACCCCCTCTATGTATGCCACGGGGGCGTCGCCCATGACCTTTCTCGCAACCTCTCCCACGGTTGTGTTCTTCTTGACAAGCACACAATCCCTAAAGACAAACTTTGACTCGGAAGCTCCTGAGCCAAAGGTCGTCGTGTTGCGGACAGGGTATACAGGCACTAACCCTAGGACCTCGGCAGCCTTGGAAAGTACTTGATTGACGCCGGTGGACCCGAACCTGTAGAGAACCATATCCTTGAGGTTCTCTATTCTCGTCTTGTTCTTCTCGTCAAGCTCCTTCAACCCACCACCCTCTGGATCCCCATCCGCGATCAAGTCCTCCCTCGTGTCGACAAACTCGCTGCCCTCTGTATATCGAATGTATCCCTGCTTTGCCATCTTGCGCAAGAATATCTCTGATATTGCTGAGCAAAGCACGATCTTATTGGGGTCTTGCATCTTGGCGATTTTTGCTATGTTCTTGTCTGAGTCGGGATGATCGATCTTGTTCAGAGCGATGACTGTCGGGAATTTCTCGTCGGTAAAGGCCTCCACAACTCGCTCGATGGTCGCGTCATCCCAGTGTTCCAACCCTTCCTTGAGCGCTAGTTTATCCAGTGTGCGCGCAACCACTTTGGCCGTACTACCGTAACCACTGAACTGTGCCTGTAGCGTCTCGACCGCTGTATGCTTGGCCGCGACGTGTCGTCTCCTGATGCTGCCCCATTTATCCATCAAGTTTCCTCTGATCCATGCCACGATCTCGCTGCGCAGCCACGCAATGTCGACCGACGGGTCGTAACCCCTGGTGTTCTTGCCCTCGGCATCGGTGGTGCCCGACGCGTCGACAACGTGAATCAGGGCGTCGGCGTGTCGAAGGTCGTCAAGAAACTTGTTTCCCAGGCCCTTGCCTTGATGCGCCCCCGGCACCAAGCCAGCGACGTCGAGTAGTTCAATGGGCACGGAGCGGCGTCCGTCGACACACGATCCGTGGTTCGGTTTGCACCGGTCCTGGAGGCCGTGCCGGGCACAGGCGCAGTCAATCTGGAGATAGCCTATCGCACGCTGGGGATCGATGGTGGTGAAGCTGTGAGAGGGACGTTCGGTGACTATGTTAGCGTAAAAGATACTAACCAGACAGGACCTCCCCTTGTCTCGAGTTTAAAGGCGCCGCCCGGCTGGCTGAAAACAATCAAGAGGACCATACGGGAAATTTCCTATGCGGAGCGTATCAGCTGCATGGTCGTACCGAAAGGAGCAGGGCTCGTTCCCCTGGCTAGCGGGCGGTTTGTGGGTGTGGGTTACCGACCGACTTTAGAGGTTGCGTCTGTGAGGGAGTTCAGCGTGCTGGATTTGCCAGCACTAGGCTTCCCAACAAGGCCGATCAAAGGATCGCGTGGCATTTTGAAGCGCGACTATCTTCCGAGGATGATCTGCCGGGACTTAGATCTTGATTTGACCGAACATTCTATGCTTAAACGGGTATCTGGAAAAGAAATACATATTAAGATGAGCCGCATCGCAAAGTAAACCCCCGCCGTGGCGCGTGGAAGAAAAATTGGCGGGGCTCGGCCCCACCGTGTCCGGAGAACGAATCCATGCTGGAATGATGTAATTAGCTCAACCATGCAGCCCAGGGGCTCACGTTGGAAGCTACCATTAGGCTGGGTGAAGTTATCACACTCGTGGGATTGGACTCGATCATCTTCCCAATATGTCGCAGTCTGATGTCCCCGTCGATACCCTCCCAATATGGTCTCGTTTCAATGGGGTCGTGTTTGACGGAGTTGGCATTGGGCAGACTGAAGGGAAAGGGTACGGCCTTGTGGCCCAGAGGGATCTACAAGCTGAAGATGGCGAAAAAGCCACAGCCTTACTATCAGTACCGCATGAGCTTCTTTTGAATTCTGAATCTGTGGAGCAGTATGCTAGAGCGGACCAGCGGTTCAAGGATCTCTTTGATGTTGCAGGCCACCAGGTATAGTGATATGTCTCTTGAGTAAAACTTTACAAACTGTTTCCAAAGTCTGAAGCAAAACCATATCGACACTGAGATGCAAGACATGCTGACTAAAGGGATATATCACAGTCGCCCAGGCAAGATGTAATTCTCTTCCTGCTGGCTCAGGTCATCCACGTCTGGGCCGATGATGAAGGCGGCGGGGTGTCCAACCCCTGGACTCAGTACATAGAGTATCTTCCTCGGACGGTTCCGCTACCCACTCTGTGGAGCGAAGACGAAAAACAACTGCTCAGGGGCACATCACTTGAGGTATGTGCTCACTGTGATCTGAAGCTCCAGTGGCAGCTTAGACCCTCTCTGACCCAACCTAGGCTGCCGTCCAATCCAAGTTGAGAGCACTGGAAAATGAATTCGATGACCTTCTGGAAAAGGCTGCAGAGATACCAAGCTGGAATGAAGTTCTCTGCGAGAAGCAAGTCGTGACGGTTAGCGATTATGCACGTCTGGATGCCTGGTACCGCTCAAGATGCATGGAGTTGCCCGGCTCCGGGCCGACGATGGTGCCATGCATTGATATGGTCAACCACGCCGCGACCCCCAATGCTTCGTACGTCAAGAGCAGCGATGGTGTCAAGCTCTGTCTTTGTTCCGGCGTTTCTGTGAAAAAAGGGCAAGAAATTACCATCTCTTATGGGGAAAAGAAGCCAGTCGCAGAAATGGTTTTCAGCTATGGCTTTGTGGACTCGGAAGTCGCGGGTGATGAAAATATACTCGTCCCCGTCGGGCCCCCAGGAGATGATCCGCTCGCCATGGCCAAAGCTCGAATCTATGGAGAAGCGCCGACAGTTCGCATATCGAGATCTCAGGATGGCGGTGTTCAATGGGACTGCCCGTTTGCCTATCTCTTGAGTCTAAATGAGGAAGATGGCCTCGGTATCCGTCTCCTGCAGCTGAACGACGGGGGCAGGGAGATTCGACTTTTCTGGGAGGAGCAAGATGTTACTGGCTCAGTCAAATCCCTGCGGGATATTACTAAAGAGCATCCTCATCACAAGATCTTCCAGCTCCGAGCTGCGGTAATTGTACAGGAAACTGTTCAGGCACAGCTCGAGAGGCTATCAGCAAGGACTGCTGGCCATGACATTACAACCGAGATTCGATTTGGTTGTAGATTTGCAGCTATCAAGCTTCGAGAGGCTGAGGAAAGGCTGCTTCAGGATGCAGATGACGTTCTCGAAACAGAGGTAAGTGTGTATACGGTTTTTTTTTTCTGCCATGTATTGTGGCGACATTTGTGCAACTACTCGCAAGTGCTTTGAGAAGCCGGGAAGGGGTTTCACCTTGTTTCTGCAAAAGCACAAACAAAGCCTCTGCGCGCTCCCTGTTACCAATGCCGCTGCCCCCCAAGCTTGGTACTTTGGCCCAGCAAGAAACAGGCAAAGGTTACCCATCTACCTCACCTGTAGCCCTGGACGTTGTTGCGACCCCTACTACCTTGTGGCACCATGATATACATCAACATATGTACCACGATGCGGCTTTGCTAATATGTAGGATTACAGAAGATGCAGCTCCTGGAAAACGAAACAATCCTTGCATATCTCGGACGAACGGAAGTTGCCCAAAACGAACTGGTGGGCAGTAGTCCAGCCAATGAGGAGACGGATTTTAGCTGATCTTGGGCCGAACCCGACCTGTTCATAGCCGAGCCCCACGTGGCCGCCAACCCACGATCAAAAGTCTGGGGCCCCAGAATGTCAAGCTTGTCATGATATTCGGGGGTTCGATTGAGAAACCAAGCTAGGCTAGCTTGCTTTCAACTTGGTCAAATTATAAACTTTAGTATTTTCCCTAACTTGCGGTGCAAAATGGCAAAAGACACTGCTGCATTAGCATGATGACCGTGTGTACACACTGTACAAGACGGTATTGTCCCGTAAGCATATAATATATTCAGAGTACGGCTCACGCGCACCGCAGCATCATTCTACCTGATAGCTGAGCATCCAATTTGCTCTTTTGATTACCATTGCCATCACTGGTGTGGCCAGTTTCTGGCAGACCTGCAGTCTCAACGAACTTGCCCCAGCATGCAAGAAGTATGGGGTGATCTGCAAGGGCTTAGCCTGTTCCCGGTGCACCAAAAGAAAAATGTACGAATACTGTACATGCAAGCATGGGGGGCGGATTGTGTGGCATCAGATGTGACCAATTGTGTAAGGATGAACGCCGTAGAAGCTAGCTTACTTTTGATGGTCAAATCCATTCCAGATGCGATAATGATAATGGGTTGTTTTATCAGCCCATATTTCCAGTAAGGGCTCGGGGCGCATGCGCGTGACTTCAATATCTAGAGGAGGTACCTATCCATCTCAGGGGACCATATCTGGCAGAGCTGGGTGATGCTTCGCAGACGTGAGAGTAAGAAGAGGTGTGTGTGTGGTATTCGACTACTTACATAGGTAAAATATTAAATCCTGGCATTATTGTCTAAAACACACCACAGTATACTGATATGCCCCGGGTTGGAACGATCAGCAGGATACATTGGCAAATTTACTCCGAGTAGACATCTCAACTCCGTGGGTGCCAACCCATCAACTGCGTCGTGCAAAATCCATTTTCATCATGATAGTACGATGACGGCGAGCTTATATGAGCAGCCAGCCCCGCGGAAGCGCAGCGTGACAATCAAACATCTTGGCGCCACTAGGGAAATACCAAAAAAAAAAAAAAAAAAAAAAAAAAAAATTTGAACCACAGTGTACTATGTAGAAAATGACGAAGACCAAGACACTACAAACCAAAGAATAAGTTGCATCGGAGGGATTGCCAAGCAGGTGGATGCAATACACCGTGTCTACCGCACTATCTTCATCCCCTGAGTGTCAAAGACAGGGAAGGCTTGCTATGATGGATTAAGTACTTGCCAATGTCGTCGTTAACTAGGAATTCGAGCTCAACCTTTCGCTTGGACAATATCCTTCTCGCTAGTCATTGTTTGACTAATATTACACTACCTAATGGCGGGAATGAGAACTCAGCAAAGAATTATGAAAGAGTGTATCGTAACTAGGCCAACGAATACCTTGACTTGGACATGGAAGATGGAAGAATGGAAGGGTACTAATTCGTAGAAAAGTAGGGTCTTCTCTGTCACAGTATATGGTTTCCAGCATTCGAAGATAGTGGATACTCGTACACTGTCAATCACAATTAAGTCACCAACAACCTTCACCATCTCACCTCTTGCCTCTCTTCTTTGCCAACCAGTAGTAGGTAGGCCCTTCTAGGTTTAGAGCAGTTCCCCCGGATTTACCGTACTTCGTCAAGGTTGAAGAAGCTGCCCCTGCAAAAAGACTCTATGCGATTAACCCCCGCGTGCCGTCCATTCCCCACCCGCCACTAATTGCCGTGCCTCACTTGTCCGTGCTCCGCAATTTCAGTTTGGCTGGCGTACTCCGTATTTATCCTTCACATCACCCGCCCAACAACCACCTCTCTAGATTTCTTATCCCCGCCCACACACATCCATCACTCACACGACACTTTGAGAACTTAGATGGCAATATCATTTTCCAGCAGAGGACTACTGTACCTGCAGAATCATAGCAGTTAAGGGCCCGACCCGGATATCTTGACAGCAAGCTACTGTAGCTTAACAACTTCCGCTTCGGAGGATCAGGAAAGGCCACAACCGTTGTTCTCGCGTCCCCCCCGCCTCGACGTGTCGCATTGCAAAGCTCCGCTACCCCGGATTGCAGGAACCTACAGATCAGTTTTGTCATAGACAACAGAGACACATTTAAAGAAGGAACTGATTGGAGAAACCAAACATCACCTGGGCAAACCGCGATACGTGTTTGGTGTCGAAAGCATCCTGATACACCACATATCAATTTTCCCTTGAGAGCTTGACCAGCGTTGACGACCAAAATCCACTGCCGGCGGCCCCTACGTCAATTTTTCAATCCGCCAGGGGCACCTACTGGCCCACACCTCGCACAGCGAAAAGCCCAAATCAATTCGCCAAAATGCCTGGAATCCTACCCATGAAAGTAATCAAGGTGGGCACGAGCTCACAGAGCCGTATCGCACAGGCGTGTGACCGATGTCGCAGCAAGGTATGCGCAATTGCTCGAGGCTTGATTTAGCGAGCAACAAGACCTAACAATGACATAGAAAATTCGCTGTGATGGCATCAGACCAACGTGCACCCAGTGTGCAAATGTTGGTTTTGAGTGCAAGACGAGCGACAAGCTCAGCAGGAGGGCGTTCCCCAGAGGCTACACCGAGTCTCTCGAGGAACGCGTCAGAGCATTGGAGGCCGAGGTTCGCGATTTGAAGGATTTGCTGGACGAGAAGGATGAGAAGATCGACATGTTGTCGAGGATGCACGGTAACAGCAGGAGACAGTCGGAAGGATTCTCTGCTACGCCGCCTCGAGATCCAGCCAGGGACGCATCGGGTAGCCCCAAAATCAAAGAAGACACATTCCGAGTCTCGGCATCGCCTTTAGTCCTAGGGGTTGAAAACTCGGACTCATACCAAATGGGTCCGTCTAGCGGTCGTGCTTTCATTGGTTTGTATCCCTTTCCTGCAATGTGGGAGTTCTCGCATGGTTCTATACATGCTCAGCACGTGAAAAGCTGAGATCATGACACCAACTAACAACTTTATCGACTTTACAGAGACATTCAAAAGGAAACTGCAAGAGGCTGGAAAGCCTTGTGCTGACTTCAACCCAGAGTCTTTCTTACACATACAAGGCTGCTATCCTCTCCTGCCACATCCACCCAAGGAGGAGCAGTTGCGCGCTCCACCTCGCCTGTTCTCCGATCGATGTGTTAATGTCTTTTTCCAAGAATGGGCGCCTCTGTTCCCCGTCATCCACAAGCCTACCTTCCTCCGGATTTATGAGGAGTTTGTGGCTGACCCGGAAAAGGTCAAGAGCCACCATAAGCTGGCGCAGCTACATCTGGTTTTCAGCATCGCAGCAATATCTGTAGAAAATCCCGACTTGGATCAGATCGCCATATGTGAGCAACAGTGGCGCAGGTCTCTTGCATTTGTTTTGATGGACAACACTATGGCTACACTCCAGTGTCTCATACTGGCACTCATTTTCTGCGCGATCAGGGCGGATTACAAGCGTCTCCAGTATTACAAAGGCATTGCAGTTGGATTGTCTCACAGGCTCGGCCTCCACCAGTGCCAAAAACAGTTTTTATTTGGGCCATTGACGCTCGAGACGCGGAAAAAGGTCTTCTGGACGCTCTACACAATGGACTGCTTTACCGCTGCAACTCTGGGCCTCCCGAGGCTCCTGAAAGATATCGATATCCACGCCGAGTACCCCTCCGATGTCGATGATGAATATGTCACCGAGAAAGGATTTCAACCAACTCTTCCCGGCGAGTACACGAGAATATCTAGCGCCCTAGCTCTGTTCCGAGCAACCCGGATTTTGGCAAGTGTGTTGGACAAGATCTACCCAGCCACAGCAGCGCACGAGCTTTCGTTGCAAAAAATGGCAGCCCTTGCAGCGGAGCTGGATGAGTGGAATGACAAGCTTCCACAGCATCTGAAGCTCACCTTCAAGCAAGACAAGCCCTCTACCGACGTGACTGGCAGCCGGTCGCCCCTTTTGGCCTTTGCTTATTACTATATTCGGACCCTGATTTTCCGCCCTGCCCTGGGCTCAAGCCTGGGACCAAAGGCTGCGCCGGCTATGATTGCTGTGGGGGAATCAAGCAAGCACATGATCCAGATCACTCAGCTTCTCGAAGAAAGAAACATGTCTTTCTCACTGTGCCTGAACAAGCCGGATACGCTGATATTGTGCGGCATGGGACTACTCTACCACTCGCTTGATCTGAAATCAGGTAGCAAAACGATGCGGGACACCGAAAGCCTGGTAGGCTCCGTGATCAAGACTGTTGAAACTGCGAGAGCGTCAGGATCATATGATTTCAAACGGGTTGCCGGCTTGCTGGTCCCAGTGGAGGAGGCAAGAGAACAGCGAGGAGCGCTGCCTACTCCACCAAGCCACAGCCCCGAAGTCATCATGGCAGCACCGACACAGAGACCATCCCCACAAATGCCACAACCCGTGATGCCACCGAGGAATACAGTGTTTCCATTCGGCCGTCACACTAGCGCCACAATGAGTGAGACGGATCTTCTTCCCCAACAGGAGAAATTACGGAGACTTTCGATGCCACAAAGTTCGACACGACCTGAATTAGCGCGTGCCGACTCGAGGTCGTCCTTTGACGGCAACAAGAGACAAGACGTGAAAAAATTGGCCAAGAGAGATCATCGACTGTCGCTGTCGATGACACAAGCACAAATGATCGCGAGATCGTCGTCGCATCCTAGGCCAGGCGCCCAGGGCCTAGACTTTCTGCCTCTGGGAGGCCCGAAGCCGCAACACCACCAGAGTTCGCTGCCTCCATCGCCCGTCCAGTCGCGACCCCGTCAGCAGTTCCAAGAGCAGCACTGCCTACCAAGGAAACCAGAACAGAAGATGTCTGGTTCGGGCACCGTATCAACGACGGCCGAGTGGGAGGCGCTCTTGGGATCGATGGATGGCGGGCAGGTCAACGTTTACGACGCCATATACGGCGGACCCGGCCTATCATCCTTTACGGCGACGGAAACTCAAGCGCCAGCCACCTCGGGTGGGTGGTCGCCAGACTCTTGGGATCTCTCTGGGATCACAATTGGAGGAACCAACGGAGGAGAGTTTGACGTTTCTTCGGCACCAGTAGCTCAAAGCGTCTTGAGCATCAGTGATGAGAGTCTAAGCTCAGCAGGCGAGGAGCTCGAAATAACTGGGCTAGACTTTGGTCATCATCACCATATGGTATCAACAACAATGCCGGGTACATCGGATGGGTTGATCATGGAACCTTTGAATGGGCGCTTCGGGCTATGAGGCTTGTTTGTTTTGGGTGGATCAAGTGAGCCTAGGATTGAAAACCATACCTCTTTTGTGCCGAGTGGCTCTTTTGCCATCTGTTCTTTTCTTTGCTTGCCTTTTTAGGATTCGTGTTCGTTGGCTTGCTTGTTTGGATATGGCATGTATGATGATCGGATATGAGATGACAATAGCGTGAGACTTTTTTGAAATCTTTTGATTGTTTTGTTTCTTCGTACCTGGCTCGGACAGTAGTATGTTGGATGAATATGTAACCAAGACAAGTAAAAGCCGATCTTTCACATTCACCGCGGTTCATCTACTTGCAACGTAGCGACTCCTGACCTCAAGACATGAGGCGAGGCGACCTGTATCGCATCTTCAGATGGACTTGCAACGCATCCACAGTTGGGGAGAGGAGGGAAAGACCCGCAAGGTGCAATAATGCCTCAATTACGGGGCCGTGGCCGACCGCTGGCCGTTCCGATTCGTCGAGCCTCCCACGATCCCACGATCGGCCATTGTTTGCCGACAACACGTGGGTGACGGCACTGTTATTCCTTTTTTTTTTTTTTTTTTTTTTTTCTTGTGGGAAGTTCAGCCCCCCATTTCGAGAAGCATGGGTTGACGACAAGCGACGCTAGGGCGGAGGTTCCCGCAAGAGATGGCAGGGTGGAGGGAAAGCTGGGTTTGGGAAAAGCTGAGCCAGGGCCGCACGGTGGCTTGAAACCTGGGACGAAACGTCACGGATTGGGGGGAGGGGGGAGTTTTGTTGCGGTGGATTTGAGGCTTCGCCCGCCTACTTGGGTAAGGGTGAGGAAGGGTCTACAGGACAGCTTTGGGACGAGAGAGAGAAAAAAAAAAAAAAAAAAAAAAAAGGAAATCCCCCACCCGGCAACGTTCAAAAGCTTGGGTGCTTTGAGTTTGATGCTTGGTGAGAGTTAAGAATATGCTTTTGTGGGTTGGGGTGTCATCCACTGCAAGAAATTCCGAGTTACAAAATGCTGGTGGTAAGGTATATTCTGTACACCAGGATCAAGTGGCATCGGGGTCCACCGGGATCATGCCGTCGGGATCCCTGACTATGGCGGGGGAAGAGATCCGGAGTGGGGTAGCCCGAGTCCGCGGCCAAGAGAGCGAGAGAAAGAAAAAGGAGCAGGTCTTCAGGCTTCAGGCAGTACTGTACCACTGTATCGGATGAATAGTAGGCAAGGCAGTTAGTTAAACTTGTGGGAATTGCGGATACTCGGGCAAGCACATATCGCTGGGCTGAAAGCGGTCCCGCCTGATAAGAGACCTTGGATGATACGGGAGACGCCAGTGGCCATCGCGTGTAGTTTCCTTTCTTGGAAATTGGTTGCGCAAATGCACGCTCACTCACCATTAAGGCAAGAACAGCTTTGGTCCCAGTAGCAGTGATTGCAAAAAATAACACTCACTAATTTATTACCAGGCTCTCTTTGATTGTTACTGCATACCTACCGTAAGGTAACTTACTCGAGTGTTTCAACTCGATATGCTGCAGGGTCCCGATTAAACGCAAGCAGGGCAACTCTCCAAAGAGGCTTCATGCCGGTTACTTCCATGCACAACCGCACCAGTATGTAGATACGGCCGTCTGAATAGCAGCAGGCTGCTACAACCCTAACTCTGGCGCACCAGGTCAAGTGAGTGTCGATCACTGGCAATTTTCCAGGAAGGTCCATCTGAGACTTCAAACAGCAAAGAAGGATAAAAGAAGGGGCCCCACCAAGGAGACAGCAAAGGAGACAAGCAAACACGCAAAGAACATCGGACGACCGAGAGTCTGTCCGCGCCAACCTTTACGAAGTCCTTGGGTCTCTTTGTTCGTACAGTACACGTCAAGTGGGCAACAATTTCTTGTAGTTAACAGGACTTTCTAACAAAATCACGAGCTTGTTGATGTTAATTTTTACTTGTTTAATCTGCCGATACGCCCTTCCCAGCAAGTCAGACGCCTTGGCCACCTTGACCTACCTGCGAATCCACTATCTCTCTGCGAAGCGGGAGCCTCCTGTGTTTCGGATGGCTACGTCGTGGAGGCTGCCAAATGATCAAGAGAAAAAGTGACAGAAAATATTTTTTTTCTTTTCTGCTCTCTAACCATTTCACCGAGTAGATATATTGGTGTCGCTCAACTTTCTCCATCCCGAGGATCACCAGTCTTTTGTCTGCTTGCCCCGGCAGGCTTTCTCTTCCACCCCGAGCAGTCTCCATCACACGCTTCCCGGCGCCTGCAAGATCGCCGCTGCTGCGAACCACACCCGCCTACCCGTCCTTTTTACTCTCCGACAGCGCCCGGACTGTTGCGGTTCCGACAGATTGGGTACGCCTTGAGTAGATTGTCTGCGACGACGACCAAGGAAGATAAAAAAGAAAAAACAACCCAAAAAAAGAAAACAAAAAACTGCCGCGTTGACCCGAATCCACTCTCCGATTTCTCCGGATTTTTTTATTCCCCATCTCGCCGACGCGGGCTGTTGAATTAGGCGAATTTGCTCGTCGTTAATAGCTTAATAGTGAGTGGGCTTGGTCTTTTTTATCTTGTTTATTACTGGGCGCCCGTTCCCCATTTAGCACGTGGCCAACAGGCACGTTTTCTTGCTTCCCTTGCTTTGCCACCCGCCCACAGCTGCCCTTCCTAGTTGGGCGTTGTGTGCATTTGAGATCCGAAAAGGCTTGGCGCGAATAAGTTCTAGGCTCAACCGCCACAAGACAGGGTCAGCTCCACGGAACATCAGAGACTGGCCCACGACTGTCTGGTGACCACCAATTATGGCAATCGCAAGTGCAAGTGGTCTAGCCGCGCGTCATTATCTTCTGCAAGTCACCAGGCTCCAATGAGTGTTTAAGCTTTAGAAAAAGCTCCGTTCGGAGCAGCGCTGCGAAACCCATGGGATTGAAAAAATCAAAAGTCCCTAATACGGCCAAGTCCCTAATGCTTCTGACAAGTTTTTCGTTGGCTGCGTCAGCAGACTTGAGCTTATATCCGCTCAACAAATCCATCTCTGACGTCTAGCCGGATTTCGGACTGGTCTGCCAAATCGCTTACGCCATCTCTTGACTTTGCCTTGTTTGAGGCTAACATTTTTAATCATGACAAGGCCGCCGTGTCCACTTCTACTTATGTAGATCGTCCGGCCCTCGAAGATCTCTAGGGTTGAACGAGTTTACCGAGACACTGCGGTTGGAACAGAATCAAATCGCAATGAGCCCGGAGGTTTCTGTGGCCCGTTCAAACCTCAAGATCTCTTGAGCTTTTACTGCGTTTGCCTTTTTTTTTTTTTTTTTTTTTTGGAAACTTCGATGCTACCGAAAGCGTGAATCCGAAGCAATTCAGTTACAGTCTCCGAAAATCAACCGTCGTTACCAAACACTGCGAACCCTGGTGGGAACAGCGTTGCGATACATAGTCACAGCCAGTCAGGAGTCAACACACAACATGACTTTACTACCCAAGGGTTCAGAAAAGATGCCGCTGCTTGAGGGGCAACAGCGGGCTACCTTCCCTCCCGGTATGGAAAAACAGCCTGCTGAACGCAATACCTGATCATTCGGCCATTGACTAACAGAGCAGCTTTAGCATCGTTCGCTGACGCGATCCCAGGGCCATGGGGCCGGCGAGTTCCACAGGCCATTGCCCATCGCGGCTATAAAGCCAAGTGGCCCGAGAACACCATGGCCGCCTTCGCTGCCGCCCTCGTCGTTGGCGCTCACGCCATTGAGACAGACTTGCATCTTACTAAAGACAAGGTGGTCGTTCTGTCACACGATGGCACTCTGAAACGCTGTTTCGGCGAGGACCGGAAGCTTGCCGACTGCGAATGGAGTTATGTGAGCACGCTACGGACAATGAAGAACCCTCCGTCACCCATGCCGAGGTTAGCAGATCTGCTGCACTACTTGACACAGCCTGGCATGGAGGACAAGTGGCTCTTGTTAGATATCAAGGTATGTGAATGGCTTAGTTCCTTGGCGCCCAGGTGGCTCGATGCCAGTGCTGATTGTACTTGCCTCAGAGAGACGACGATCCGGACGAGCTCATTCGCCGGACAGCAGAAACATTTGCATCAGTCCCATCCGTACGTCCCTGGAAGGACAGGATAATAATGGGCTGTTGGGATGCGAATTATATGCGCCGCTGCAGCCACCACCTTCCTGGCTTCTCGGTCGCCTACATTGGCTGGTCGCTACCCTATGCCTGGCAGCTCCTCAAACACTCCAACGTTTCGTTCAACCTTCTCCAAAAGGTGCTCGTTGGTCCGTTTGGGACGCGATTCCTGCGCACGGCGGAGGCCCGCGGCAGGCAGATCTTTGTCTGGACGGTCAACGAGGTTGAATGGATGGAGTGGAGCATCAAAAAGGGAGGCATCGATGGTCTCATCACTGACGACCCAGAGTTATATATAGAGGTCTGTAGGCGGCAAGATGACGATAGGGGCGATGAGAGGGGCTACACCATGGGTAGCGGATTGGAGCAGAAAATGTTACCCCAGGAGTCTGGGACGCTGAGGTGGACGCGATTGTACGCCGAGGTAATCATACTGCAGATCTTAGCCAGGATACTAATCTTGGTGACCAGGATCAGATTAGGGTCGGAAAGGAAACGAGTAAGAGATGGGATGAGAGGATAAAGCATAGATTATCTTGTTTAACCTCGAAATGAAGAATGAAGTCAACCTCGTACACTGAAAAAGGAAAGCGAAACATTAGACAATGACGGATCCAGTTCTGACAAATAACCAAGGGCAACTTCGAATGCTCATATGAGGTAGCCAGTAAGCGTGGCCCGGTGTTTGGTTCTCATTTGTGTCTAAGTCTAATCTAGTCTTTGCTGAGGTCTATGTTCACACCCTTTAGGGCATTCACGGCCCACGAAGGATAATCTTCCCTGTTAGGATAAAGATTGGCAAAAAACTTCTTGACCATATCGGGAAACCTGTCTGCTATAATGGCCTCCCTGATGTCACGCATCAGGTTGAGCTGATACCACACGTTGTGGATGGTCAGGATGTGAGCCGAGACGGTCTCCTTGGCGGCGTTGTGGTGCACCAGCGCGCGCGTGACGCCGGTGCCACCCTCGGACACGGGCCGGCAGCACACGCACCCGCAGCCGTCCTCGACGGGGCCAAAGTCGTCGGCGTACTGCTTGTTCCTCATGTTGAGGACGCCGTGGCGCGTGACGGCGTTGCCGAAGCGGGCGGTGCGCGTCGGCCACACGCAGTCGAACATGTCGGCGCCCAGCGCCACGCTGACCACGAGGTCCTCCGGGTAGCCGATGCCCATGACGTACCTCGGCTTGAGGTCCGGGAGGAGTTCCGTGCAAGTCGCAACGACCCGGCAGTAGTCCTCCTTGGCCTCGCCGCCGCTCAGGCCGCCAATGGCGATGCCGGGGGTGTCGCGCCGGAGCATCTCGGCGGTGCACTCGCGGCGCATGTCGAGGTCAAGCCCGCCCTGGATGATGCAAAAGAGGTTCTGCGTCTCGGGGTTCTTGTGGGCGGCTATGCAGCGGTCGAGCCAGCGGACGCTGCGCTCCATGGCCTCGCGCATGCGGGCCGCATCGGGAGACGTGGTGACCAGGACGTCGTCGAGCTGCATCATGATGTCGGACCCGATGCTGTTCTGCAGCGACATGGAGTGCTCCGGGGTCAGCAGCATGGGGCTGCCGTCGTGAGGGCTGAGGAAGCGCACGCCCTCCTCGGTAATGGTGGCCAGCTTGAGCAGCGACACCATCTGGAAGCCACCACTATCGGTCAGGAGGTTATGCCGCCATCCCTGCAGCTTGTGGGCGCCGCCGACGGCGTCGAGGACCGCCTGACCCGGCTTGAGCCCGAGGTGGTACGTGTTGTTCAGGCACAGCCGGCAGCTCGTGTCCTCAAGCTGCTGGGGCGTCAAGCCCTTGAGCGACGCCTGGGTGGCCACCGGCATGAAGATGGGGAGGTTGACGGGACCATGGGGGAGAGTGAGTATGGAGGCGCGGGCGCGAGTGGTCTAGACGGGAGATAGAGCTTGGTATCAGATCGCCAAAGTCAATGCAACAGGGGTGTGGTCGTAGAGGGAGGGAGTAGCGGTAGGGATAGCTGCACTGCAGCTGACCCGATGGGGGAAGAGGTGGAGCTTCGGTTCTCGGAACCATCGACCATTGCGGTTTTGACTGACAGGTTCGACGGGAAATCCCCGTTGCTCGCCCCGATATCACCCGTATGCACTATACAAGTTGACTTGGCGGTGACAGACGGAAAGACTTCTTTTCCGGCCTCTCTTCCCTTTTGACATGCACCAAATAGTTTCACTTGATGTCTCCGAGGTATTTGACTCACCGAACACCGAGCTATCAGCTCAAAAGTGAGTGCTCCATGGGTTGCAGACAGCTTGGAAGCAGCTGCCGGCACCGAAGCCATAATCGGCTGTATTGTTTGTTTCTGTTTAGCCAGCCGAGACAGGCTACCGTATCCTGCCCTCCTTCACGGGACCATATGATGAATACTACGTCTACGTGATATGTAGTTTTTTTTTTT
>NC_043744.1:2567232-2589092 GCF_004337985.1 Pyricularia pennisetigena
AAAAAAAAAAAAAAAAAAAAAGCAAAGCATGTGCGTCATGGGATGAAGAACAACTCAACACGTTTTCAGCACGGCGGGACGCACGCCGAGCCGCCGATGTAGGGCGGTTGGGCTGAGTTGTAATCTTTGTGCGCATATAGCAGTGTAGGTGTCAGTGAGCCCGATCCTAATCTGGCCAAATTAAGTGGTAAATCAAAATTGTTGTTTTGTTTTGCCACCCAATTCTTACGCTCATAAGACCTTGGCTGTGGCTGTGTCCTGGGTGCAACTCCTGGTAAAGATCCCTTCTAATAATATACATTCGATTACTGTGGTAAGCAACTAGGAATAAAATACACGGCATGACCAAGTCGATATCGTTCGCCCTGCATGACCTGCATGAAGGCGATTTTTTATTTTATTTATTTTTAATTTTTTCCCCGTCTTGTTATATTAAATGTTCTATTCTAGCTAACCTCTTTGTTCGGATCAAAGTTGCATGTCCTGCACGTTGGGCGATTGACGAAAAGTCTTCGCCGCAACGGGTGTGAGCGAGCTCTAGATAAAAAAGGGTCGAGCTGGAAGAGAGAATATTGCGCTTTTAAAGGCCAATACCACAATGATATTACGTAGTAATAAAAAAGTCGTCATGATCTCCGCTGGCGCCTTTGACGATATCCCAGCAAGGCAACCCCGGCTCGGCATTTTTCAGGGGTTGGTCATTAGACAACTCCCGCCGCCTTGGTAATTATACCTACCGTTTTGCTATGCGCCCTGGCACATGCACATGCCGTTTATGAACAGGCTTCGTCGCACCCTACTGTAGTTTATATACTTCTTCCCGTCCACCCCCCTCTCCTTCACCCACTTACATTCTACCTAATTCAACCTAACTAACCTATAATTTTTACACAAAAGTTCCCTGGAATATAATTTCTGCTGTGCCAACCTACATCACTCATATGTTGTGTTAATCTTGTGGATCACCAGAAACCCGCAGCAAATCAAACCAAACCAAACCGAACCGAACCAACAGAAAAAATGTCCTTCTCACTCTTCACGGCTCTCCCTACAGAGCTGCGACTGGAAATATGGAGACTCACCTTTCAACCTCGCGCAGTGGAAGTCAGATATCAGCCAGAGACTGACGAGTGTCGGACAATCACACACCCGCCTGCTGTATTACAAGTCTGTCGGGAATCCAGAGAGGAAGCACTCAGGTTTTACCACAAATGCTTTGGTACCAAGACTCAAGAACCACTCATATACTTCAACTCCTCTATCGACATTCTATACATCCCGAGGCATCGACCGATGGGCTATGACGACACCTCTAGAGACTTTGCGGAATGCATTCTAGATACGGCAGAGCACGTCAAGATGCTTGCAGTCGACCACGTCTTACCAGACGTCAAGCGTCCATGGGAAACATACAACAAGCTCTGCTTAATGCTGGGTCTGCCAAATCTCAAGGAGGCTTACATGATTATATCAACCGAATCCGACAATGGCGAATCAGGAGCCGGCATGGAGATTGAGATCATCGACCCCAAGGAGGATCAAGAGGCCATCCTAAAGGTCATGAAAGATATTGAAGAGACATATTCTCATGAACTTGGCGAGATTCAATGGGAGCAAGAAGCACAAGAGGCTTTCGAAGATGACGCTGCCCAAGACGGGGGTTCATTATCCGGAGAGCACAGCCACTCGCATCACCACCACCACCACCACCACCTGTCTTACCCACCAATTGTACCCAAGGCCAAAATTTCCCATGGCTGGGAGAAGCATGGCAGCATGGTCAGGTGCATCTGACACGGATGTTTGTGCGCCGAATACTTATTGAGGGGATGCTTCTCATTGCTGCATTGTTCAGAGGCCTCTTAGGGCGGTTGACGACGAAATGGCTATGGTAATCGGATGAATAATGATGGATGGGCGGTATCGGAAAAAAAATAAATCTTGTATGAAAGCCATGTTTGTGCACTTGGGAGTTCAGGTTAAAACTATAACGAGAGAATTTTCACACCCGGCTAAATCGTGATAGACTTGCGTCAACTTTGGAGGAGCTTTAGGACCATGACAAGGTAGTCAGTTATTGGATGCATGTCTTGATACCGGAAGTTGAATCGTCTGGAATCCTGCAACTCGGAAGCGATGCACAACGACCTCCTTGGCTTGCAGACTCTGCACAGACCGCCAAGCCAAGATGAAGGGTTGATAGCCGGTTGTGTTATCGCAAGACCAAAGAAAGCTCGCAGCGAGAAAAATATCGGCCTATGTAGGATTTAGACAACGTGTTTGAGTTTATGAACACCACAAGTAATAGTGGTCGTCCCCAACGCATGTGGGTCAAGGTTGACAATAAATAGAAGGGTTAGGGTCTCTGGCACGGCTGATTGCAGCTACTGGTCACACACCCCCTGTCGCGCACGGTGCACCCGCAGAAGCATGCACGACAGCGCGGCGGAGCTTCGAATTTTCGCGGCTCCAGGCAAGCACCAGACTACCTCACAGAAAGCGCTTTCCATAGCTAAAATCAGACCGTGACCCAAGGCCGTTCGTTGTATTGCAACAGCACGCCATGGCGACCTCTCGGTCAATGTCGCCCGGAGGGGCACTCCTCCGGTCGTCGAGGATGTTTTCCCTCCCGCCTCCTGTCCCGGCACAAGTCAACAACATTGTTAACTCGAGTGTGAACCGCTCCGACACGGCGACCTTGCCGTACCCGACCCTGCAGTCCATCACCACGCCCTCGGCAGCACGCAGACAGGGCGATTGGGGCTTCAAGCGTCCGTTTCCTCTCAAGTCGACCACCAAATCTTCTACGCCGCTCATCCGCGTCAAGCAAGTCGACACCATTGAGCATGTGACCGACTTCGCGTCGGCCGCCGACCACACGCTGTCACTTGAAAAGTTCCAAGAGATGAACATCCCAGTTGTCATGCCACCGTTCTATGACCCGTCAAACCCATCAAACCAGGTTCCAGAGAGCATGCCAAGGAAGTCGGTCTTTGAGGAATCCCACGATGTCACCGACATCGCCCCCGAAAAGAAGCACACCATGAGCGCCTACCGCTGGCAGTTCGACGGCCCATGGCTAGCGGGCATGTCGGAGGGAGAGTTCAACAAGTACCTCCAAGTCAAGGTCAAGCCTAGGCGGGCCGAGTTTCGCCAGTGGCTGAAGGGTGTCGTGGCTGAGGAGATGAACCAGCAAGCCATCACGGACTCGATTGAGAATGGTGATGGAGGGCAACACGTCAAGCTGACAGCGGGAGACATCACCGATGAACAGCTCACAGACAGGATACGTGAGCTGCGCTACGATCGCGTCGAGTTACACAAACTCGTTGGCCGTTTCTTGGATCTCGCGCCAATTGCGCCCAAGATATCAAAGATCCCCTTCCTAAATGGCAACAAGTACAACATCAGCAAGCCTCCGCCCATGAATCCCTATGCAGAGGCCGGCCCGCCCGTCACGCACCCTTCCGCTGGTATCTCGTACCTGCGCACCGGGTCCTTCGTGGAGAACCACCCGCTGTACGGCCCGCAGCAGTCGCACAGGCACGTGGCTGGCAGGGTTCTGTTGAGCAATTCCGGCTTCGGTCCCATCAGCAACTCCAACGTCAACGTCAACATCGGTCTGGGCGGCTTCGTCACCAAGCCCCCGAACGGCGACAGTTTCTGGAACAACAAGGCGGTTGGCAACAGGTTCGACCCGGCGCAACGCGGCGGCGAGAAGCAGTATGTGGAGCCGCTCCTCGCTGTTGTTGATTCCAGGGGCAACGTCAGGGTCACGGCCAAAGCCTCACAACCTGAAGGCGTGGTTGTCGCGAAAGAGCTCGACGGAGTTCGGGTGGCTGAAAAACACGCTGAGTCGGAGTCTACGTTTGAGCCGGCTGAGAGTCGGAAGACTGGGAAGGAAGTTTACAGTGATTCGCGCTCATACGGTTTCAAGGCATGATGGTTATTCTGCTGGCCGTTACGAATCCCCGGTTAAGGGCGTCTGTAAGAATATTTGCATCATGGAAGCTGGACCTAGCCCGAGGCCCATGTCTTTGGTGTGAATAGGTTGTGGGTCTCCATGGCCCAAGATGTAGATCTAGACAGTCATTTTGTACAAATGTAAAACAGATTCAACAGCCAGAGACTTCTTGACGGGCTTCGAGTCAAGATCCCAATAGAGCTTTGTCCTAACAAGGTCAGATTGGAACCTAGACTTGACACCGCTATCTGAGTACCTGTGTGCTGAAAAGCACAACTGCCGGTGATCGCAACTCTTGCTGTAAGAAACGAGCTTTCGACTGGTAACACCTCACTCTCACAATCGACCATACTACGTGACTGCTATAAACTACGCCGACAACAGGACGGTTACAAACAAAACGTGGCACATATCTATTCTTTTATTTACCTCAAGTTCGTCATCATCTCACTTGGAACCACCAGAGTCACCCATGCTCGATGTTGTAAGGGTGACAGGCGGGGAGCCCTGGTTGAGAATCTGCACGCTGCCGTCCGCCATGCCGAAATAGGCCGCGACGGGCTTCTGTGCACCGCCTTCATCCTTTGCATCCAGACCGCTTCTGCCGTAGAAGAGGCCAATCTCACAGACGCCAACCAGAGACTTGAGTTTGGCCGCGAGCCTGTCGACACTCCAGATTCCATTCTCGCCGGTTCCACCCTCGTCTCCGGCCAGCAGCAGCGGGGTGAAGGGGGCGTCGATGATGTGCATACCGTTGTCCGTCACCACCGAGCCGGCCTTCCCTGAGCCGGTCCTCAGGCGCGGCGAGTGCGCGCCGAGCCTCTCCAGCTCGGCCAGCACGTGGTCTGCCGCCTTGGGGAGGACCTCGATGGGGATCCCCTGCTTCCACTGGGTGCCCAGGTTCCTCGAGAGCTTGCGGAAGTCGCCGATGCAGACAAAGGTACGCGAGGCCACGGCGACGATCTTTTCCTGCCACAGACAGCCGCCGCCACCCTTGATCAGGTTGAGGTCGGCGTCGGCCTCGTCGGCGCCATCAAAGTAGACATCAAGCAGCCTGCCATGGGGCCGGTCCTCGATCGGGGCCGCCCGGAGCCCACCGGCCTTGATGAGGCCCTTTGACTGGTCGCCGGTCGGGTAGAACGTCATGTGCTTCGAGGCCTCTGGGTGCAGCTCCTTGATGGCCTCGACGACGTAGACGACGGTGGAGCCCGACCCGATGCCGACGTGCGTGTAGCGCGGGTCCAGGTGGTCCTTGACGGCCGTGAAGGCGGCGGCTTTCTTGGCCATCTCTATCAACTGCGCCTGCTCGACCGCCGACACGGCCGACCCTGAGCTTGCCATGGTTGGTGGATGGTAGTGGTTGGACGGCAGAGATTTGCTGGTGTATATATGTCGCTGATGACGTATCCGGCGAGGGCCCACAGACAACGAACGTGTTGACAGAAGTGGATGATAGCTCTTTGGCTTCAATCCTTGAGATAGGCAAGTCGGAGTGAGAGATGATGTTGTCAACCGTCGAGAGACTATGGTGGACATTAAATTTTGGCAAGTTACGTCTTAATTAGATGGATGTATCCGGCGTAACTGCTGGGATCTTCAAGGTTTCACAAATGAATTCTTCGTTGTCAGTTACAGCCTACAATCCAAATAACACGGAGCACATTGGTATCATCGCGTATCACATAAAAGCTTCACAAAACCTGATGCAACCTAGGAGCTCACGATGACGGAGACTGGAGGGGTCGAATTGGAGGATTACTCATCAACCCAACCCAGCCGGGCAGTAAATGCAAAAAGACGAGCGACGCCCCGCTCTTCCCAGCACCGCACGTGACCAGGAATTAGGGAGTTGCCCACAAACCTCAATATCTACTTTTAAACTCCGCCCCAAGTTGAACTTCTCCCGACCCATCCCCAAATAACGCTCGACGCCGACAAACGTATTAACCCTCCCCCCGAAAACCAGCAACTCAACAGCCAAAATGGGTCGCGTTCGCACCAAGACCGTCAAGAAGTCCGCCAAGGTCATCATTGAGCGGTACTACCCCAGGCTTACCCTCGACTTCGAGACCAACAAGCGTATCTGCGATGAGATCGCCATCATCGCCTCGAAGCGCCTGCGCAACAAGGTAAGGCGCAACACCTCAGACTGAACCCGGCGCATTGAATCAGCTGGGTCTGATTGTAGCAAAAAACGCCTCTAACAACCAACTTTCTCGCTTGTTCAGATTGCCGGCTACACCACCCACCTGATGAAGCGTATTCAGCGTGGTCCCGTCCGTGGTATCTCCTTCAAGCTTCAGGAGGAGGAGCGTGAGCGGAAGGATCAGTTCGTTCCCGAGGTTTCCGCTCTCGACTTCAGCCAGTCCGACAGCGGCCAGCTTGACGTCGACGTCGAGACCAAGGACCTGCTCAAGCACCTGGGCGTACGTTTTTGTCTTCCAAACCCTAGATTGGATTCTCGAATCATAGCTCCGATATTGACTTTTGAATCTTTTTGCTCCAGTTCGACTCGACCATCCCCGTCAACGTCATCCCCGTCACCCAGACCCAGGTCTCCGAGCGCAGTGGCCGCCGCTTCGGCGACAGGCCCCCTCGCCGCGACTAAATGCAACGCCTTCACGACACGACTATTCCTGTACACACATAAAAAAAATGGATTGTTGGGCTGGTTTTGCCTTTGCATGGTTTGGGCAATGAGGTATTTGGGATTGGGTTGCTTTTCGGCGTCTTCATGGAAGGTAGTGAGAGCATACTAGATCAACACAGAGATCTTTTGCCCACTAAGGTGTCGCTGACTCTCCGGTGCACTCGCGCTGGGGATGACGCTTGATTGCCATCTTCATTCCTGCATGCCGAGGTTCTCTCTCCAACCTGAACCCTGATGCTTAAATCGCGCGATGTAAATCGTGTCATGCAGCGAGCAGACGGTGTGATGGACGGGCCGTGATTGCCAGTGAAACCGTGATTCATGTCTGACAAAGGTATCATACTCACTCCAACGCAAAAATAGGTCGTGCTTGCCTCGACACTGATTTGAGGGCTAGAAAGCAAATACCCACAAGCTTCTATCTAAAGCGTGGTTTGTAGCCTTCGAGAAGCATGTCATCTCCATCGTCGTCATCCTCCTCTGCCTCTAAACTTGGTGGCTCCGGAACCGCTGTGGTTTTCTTCTCCCGAATCATAAAGTCCACCAAATTGGTTGAGCCTTTTGACCGCTCCGTAGTATCGCCACGCTCTAAAGCCAGTGTCGACGACTTCTCTGCCTTCTTTTCTTCTTCCAGCTTGAGGCGGCCAATGTCCGCAGCGAGTTCGCTGCCCTTGCCCGTCTCCTTCTCGCCCATGAGCTCTATCTCAATATCCGGGATCCCGATGCGTTCCCAAGCGGCCGTCTCGTTGAGCTGGACCTTGACGTACAGCGCCCGCCGCGCGCAGTCCTGTGAGCACCACTTCTCCAGCTCCTCGATCGGCATGATCTTGAAGTCTGGCCTGCCCTGGTTCACGGCCTTGAATGTGCCCGGACCGTACCTCTTCCTGGGCTTCGCGCAGAGGGCGTAGCCGCACAGGCCATTGACGTTACGCTCCTCGATCAGGTCGTCGTAGTCGGTCGGCTGGAATGTGCGCACCTTGGTCTTGAACTCGGTTACGTCGCTGGCCGCCGGGCTAGCGGCGCTGTAGTCCGCTCCGCGGACCCGGGGGTGCTCCGACAGCTCGATCAGGTCGTCCAGAACCTTTTGGTGGATGGCCTTTTGCTGTTGTATTATGGTTGCGTGGCGGATGGCCACCTGGCGCGCCTCGTCGGCAGATATCGCGCCACCTTTTTCTGTATTTTGGGGAAGGGCGGCGGCTTTGGTTTTCTTTAGGATGCCCTTCTTGGGTGCAGGCTTTGCGCCTGGTGTTGACGCCGCGGCTGGCATGACGAGCCCTGAGTTTAACTTTTCACTAAGGCGATTTTCAAGTCGCAAAGGCTTTGTGATTTTCAGGCCTTGTATACCTAGGTATGATCGAAGTCGATTTGCATGTACGAAAGGTATACAGCTCTTGCCTGGCTCTTAACTGATTGGTTCAAGAATTTGGTGTCTACTGGTGGGGAAGGTAATGTCCAAAATGCACTCAATTGCCTTAGCTTTCTTCTCGCTGTTGATTACTTAAGCAACTAACTGCTGGACGCTCGGCGGGTGAAGTACGGTCATAGCGGGGCCTCGTGGGTGAAGCCGATCGCGTCAGACTTGTAGAGAGACATTTGATTGACATTGTGCTACCTGAGACACGATGGCGGAGACGCGGCTCTCTGTCCGCTTTCCAACCAACCATTGCCAATTTGCAGCATCAAGCCAACCCGTGTGACCCGGGACTTCATAAACCGTTTTTAGTTTACCCCGTATAGCTTGCGGATTTTCAGACGACAAGAGTCCAATCAAGTAGCAAGCACTAAATGTAGACAGTTGGAAACGGATATGTGCCTGTGCCAGTGGACAGCCACGACACTAGACTACTGTAGTGAGAGTACTTCTACATTACATCCAAGGTTGGGATAGGATTTGCATTGTATTGCAGTTGGAGTAACAGAAGGAAGAATGCTTCATGATCCTTGATGTACTTCTCCCCGCCGTTGTCATGCGCAATGTAACGTCAGGTACTGTACTGTACGTCAACAGCGGTGACCAAATGTACGCCCAAGAATTGGACTTTTGTAGATGCCGCCGAGTACAATGAAGTACATGACTTGGAGCGAGGAACAGTCCAAGTACCCAGGTTTGACTAGGGTTACCATCTCTTAGGCAAATGTGATTTGCGCCTGGCGTAACTCCTTGTGGCGGCTTTTTTTGAGTGAAACCCCTCGTCGACGTTGCTGATTCACAGTGACCGGGACAGTGTGCGTGTGGAGAGCTCCTCAAGTTCAATGCGCTGACGTAGACCACAGCCTACCGACTCTCCACGGTCACAGCCCACCACCACTTTACCACGATTACCAAACCAGGACCACGTTTTCTAGGGTGTAGAAAGCAAGACCCCTGTGAAATCCCCATTCGACACTTTTACTGTACTGCTGCACTTTTGTTATAGGGCAAATACACTACTGGCTGAAGAAGCTCAGAAGGGGGAGAGACAGAAAGAATGAACAAAAACAAAACAAAACAAGGGGGAAAATAATAAAAGGGACCAGAAAACATCAATACACCAACGCATCCCCCCGGTTTGCAGTACAGCTTGTAGGCAGTCTCTAATCATCGCCTGCTGCTCTAACTGAACACAGCAATCTGGTTGAGGAGCCCTGGTCTGGCCCTGCTCCTCCTGTTTCCCCCCCAAAACCAAGAAAGGCTCAATTGCTCTCCACATCAGATCCAAACCCAAACGGGGCCCGTTTCTGCAACCACAGTTTTGTTCCACCACCGAGCCGCTTGCTTTGATGCAACAAGCTGTCTTCCAACAACATTTCAACCCAACCCAACCACCCCGCATACAACCTGCACCTCAAACTCTACGACGCACCAAGACAAAACAAAACGCCATTTTTCTCTTGGGCTGCAGGTCCCTTGCACCGCCTTCGCCATGAGTGCCCCTTTCATGGTCAAGGCTCTCTTCGAGTACTCGTCCCCGCACGAAGAGGACCTTCCGTTCCCCGCTGGCCAGATAATCACTGTCACCGAGGTAGAAGACGACGACTGGTATACGGGCGAGTTTGTCGGCGAGGATGGCGTCAAGCATCAGGGCATCTTCCCACGCAACTTCGTCGAGAAGTACGAGCCTGTAGCTCCCCCGCGACCAACTCGCACACGACCAAAGAAAGAATCGGAACCCACAGCAGCCACGTCGCCGCCACCTCCTGCACCTGCGGCTGTTGCAGCTCCCGAGCCAGTCGAGGAGCCTACGCCATCGGAGCCCGAGCAGCCTCTAAAAGCTGAAACCCAGCTTGCGTCTGAGCCTGCCGAACAAACCCCCATCGCCTCTGGCACCGCATCCGCTGCATCCGCTGCATCGCCTCCAGCTCCCGAGCCTGTCGCACCTGTTCCGATCGCGGCACCGCCCGCCTCCGTTCCCAAGCCTGAGCCTCAGGCAACCTCCCCGCCGGCTCCCAAGGCCGCACCGTCGGCTTCGAAAACCAGCGGCCCACCGCCCGTAGCGGAGAAACCCACTGGAAATGCGTTCAAAGACCGAATCGCCGCTTTCAACAGGGCTGCCGCTCCACCCATAACACCCTTCAAGCCTAGTGGCCTTGGAGGATCTAGCTTCATCAAAAAGCCTTTTGTCGCGCCTCCACCGAGCAGGAATGCATTTGTGCCACAGCCTCAGAGCGCCCCGGTTCCAAGGGTGTACCGGCGTGAAGAGGATCCTGAGATCAAGGAGCGCGAGCAAGAGAACCAGGAGACCGCCGAGAAGGTTGGCCTGGCTTCCACAGCTTCAAATGAAGGTGAGGATGAAGACCAGCCGAAGCCAATGAGTCTCAAGGAGCGCATGGCCCTCTTGCAGAAACAACAACAGGAACAAGCTCAGAGGCATGCCGACGCCGCAGCCAAGAAGGATAAGCCGAAACGTCCAGCCAAGAAGCGCATGGAAAGTAATGAAGGAGCAGAGGAGGATGGCTCGTCGCAACTTGCACCCCCACAACTGGAACGCAAGGACAGTGAGGATACTGCTGGCAGGCCATCCATTGATGAGTCTCAAGGTTCTCGCGCCGCTCCTGCCGGTCGTAGGAAGTCATCCGCGAAGGCCCTCGGAGGAGAACCTTACGATGGCAACGAAGCTGACATGTCTGGAGCTGGTGACACAACGGAAGGACAAGAGGATGTCACCGAACGGGAGGACAGTGATGACAGGTCGCATCACGTTTCAAGATCTTCCGTTGCGGCAGGCAAGGCACCCGCCGTTGAGGAGGAAGATGAGGAAGAAGACGACGAAGATGAGGGAGATATCGACCCAGAAGTGAGGCGTAAAGAGGAGCTCCGTGCGCGAATGGCCAAAATGAGCGGCGGGATGGGCATGGCCGGCATGTTTGGTATGCCCATGCCCGGCCTCGGTGTGCCCGCCAAGAAGAAGAAGGCCTCAGTCGCGGTCGAGAGACGCGACAGCGAAGGCCCCGAAGGTATGCCCTCTCCAGGCTTGCATGCGCCTCCAGTGCCTGCCATGGTTGCGCTTCCTGGTCTTGCAACCCGGCGTTCCGAAGATAGGCCCACGGAAGAAGTTGCCCCGGCTCCAGCTCCCCAAAAAGATGAGGAAGAGGGAGACGCGGAGACGCCATCTCAATCCGTACAATCTCCTCCGGTTGGTAAGTCTGCCTTCTTCAAATGTTCATAGTAATATGGGCTGGACGGTTGAACTGACAGGCACCACAGTGCCATCCCGAGTCTCCATGTCAGGTGCTCCGCCAGTTCCCGGCAACCGGCCAGTCCCGCCGCCCGTTCCCTCAGAGGGTAAGTTCACCAAGTCATACATAACTGCGACAGCTCAGTTCGCTACTATTGACTCCGGAGCTGACTCGTGAATGATCCAGCTCGTCCTCCACCTGTGCCTCCTATCGCAGGTGTAAAATCACCTAGTGCTGGGTCTGAATCCGATGACGAGCTGTCGGAACATCCCATACCAGAACCCCTTGCAACTCCGCGAGGAGAGCCTACTCCTACCTCTAGGGCTCCGCCTCCTCCGCCTCCAGGGCCACCACCGGTCGAGCCTAGCTCTCCGCGGTCTCCAGGCCCAAGACAGCAGAGTTTCTTCGGCGGTGGCGATGAGATCTCGCCAACTTCACCAACTGCTTCCAGCATGTCGAACAAGCGCGCTAGCAGACCACCGCCGCCTATTCCCGCGATGCCTCCTTCATCACCTCCACCTGCGGCTTCCCGTCCTCCGCCTCCTCCGCCTCCAGGAGGGTTGAGTCGTCGCTCGACTGCCGACAACCGGCCGTCGTCGCCAACAAAAGCAACGAGGAAGGAACTTTCGGATGAGGAAGAGATTACTGAGTACGAGGGCGACTATGATACGGACATCGGGTCGTCTGTGCCTCACAAAGACGCCCTGAAATCCCACGGCCGAGATTCAAGTATAGATGAGACAACGTCGGTGTCTTCTCCCGTTGCAACCGCTCCGCCAACCCTGCCGCCGCCGATTCCTTCGGTTAATGCTCCTCGGGCTCCTCCACCCATCCCTAATCAGCCACCTCCAGCCCCGAAAACCGATTATCGCCGTTCCGTAGACATGCCACGCATGGCACCTCCGCCTCCACCGCCGCAGAAGGAGGCTCCCCAATATGACGACGATTACGATCCGTACAACTATTCGGCACCGAGCCAAGGCGTTTCAGCAGCACCTGGCTACGCGCCACCCCCTCCAAAGTCACCAAGATCACCGGAAATTCCACACACGTCGGAAGCGCCCTATCAGCCGCCACCTCCACCACCCGGCGTCCAGCAGAGCAGTCGTGTCGCTCGGCAGTCCTTAGATGTTGGACGGCCGTCGCACTCTGGACGTAGGTCGGTGGACATCGGACCTTCTTCGATGGACTCGCATTTCGTGGCCAACGACATCGACTTAGCGCCATCATCAAGCTGGTGGACGCAACGTAATGGGTTGCCACCACAGCTGCAAGGTCGCAAGGACATATTCTTCGAGTCTGAACAGTCAGTATCGGCACAAGGAAGCAAAAGCATGGTTACTCGCGACATTTATATCCTATATCACGATTATTCTCAGACTGTCATTACAGTCTCGTACGACGGAAAGAATCCGAGCGATGTGCACCTGAGCCAGCGTCACGAGCCCCCGCCGCGAACTCTGCGTCAGGATCAACTGGAGCAATCGTATGAGCGGTTCGGCCGTCAGATTGCAGAGGCTGTCAAGGGAAAGAAGGAGACTGTGGTCGGCGACGGAACGCCTTACGGCCTTGTGCAAGAACTCCTGCGCTCACACAAGGACGCGCTTCTACCAGTAGGCACACGGGCCTACGGCGCACTCGTCTATGCCAACATGGCCAATGCCAGCACCACTGTTAACGACGAGATTCGACCCGGCGACATCATGTCCATTCGCAACGCCAAGTTCTCAGGCAAGCACGGCGCTCTGGGACACAAGTACAGCATGGAAGTCGGCCGGCCGGATCACGTGGCTGTCGTGGCCGAGTGGGATGGCAGCAAGAAGAAAGTACGGGCTTGGGAGCAGGGCAGGGAGAGCAAGAAGACGAAGCTCGAGAGTTTCAGGCTCGACGACCTGCGCAGCGGTGAGGTCAAGATATGGAGGGTTATGCCGCGGAGTTGGGTCGGCTGGGAAGGGCAGAACTAGTGCTTCTCGACGTTGGGCTCCACGCGACTGCGGGGTGGCAAGGCCAGGTCGGCACCAGCCCTGCAGAGCGGCTGGAATCCTATGTCGATGGGAAGCGTGCAGAGATAGTGTCACTGCGGAAGGCCCCTGTCAACATTTGGAAAATGAGATGGGGTGCAGAGATAATGGGATTACTATCTGTAAATGAGGCGGTGGCGGAAACGTCTTTTTGGTTTCGTTTTTTTTTTTTTTTTCGGGTTGTAATTTTCTTGTGTCTGTCTCGAGTTGAAAAGGTCACAGAAGATTACAGAATTTGTGATGATGCGGATTTCTGTGAGGGATTCAAAAATGAGGATGACTGCAAGATGAGCGCCTTTGGGAAGCATGACGAGGCGTATCGTGAAAGTGATATCATTTGTTAGTGTTGTGTGCGCGGGTGGTATGCTTTAATCTCATTTCTTTTGGTTCTCTTTCTACTACAGCACCAATACCTTTTTCTCTTTCTTGTTTTTTTTTTCTTGTACTGAAACATTACTTCCCTCACCATGTTGTTATTAAAATCTTGACCGAAGTGTCAAAGCTGTCTTCATTGGCCTGCTGCATTTGGGTTTCACAATATTGGCGTGGAAAAAGGCAACAGCTGGCTATACGAGCTTTCGAACGGACATGGTTGTAAAAATCCTCCACGAACAGGGATCATGGGAACCAACACTTTGATAGGTACGAGGTTTTGCCATGCAGTAACCTAATGGCCAAATATTCACAATTCACTTTATTCCCCTTTACCTTTACTACCATGCTAAAAATCAGGAACAACGGTACCCAACCCACCCCCATGTTCGCACAGATCTCATGCATAATGTCCAAAGCCTATGCACCAAAAAAAAAAAAAAAAAAAAAAAAAAAAAAAAAAAAAAAAAAAAAAAAAAGGTTCAAGCAAGCATAGGTACAGTAAACTGTATAGATTTGTAGTACAGATTGTAGAAATGAATGAGAAAGATGTTAGCTACATATGAAAGCACCTTAAAGAAAACCACAAAACGCTGCGAGGAAAACACAAAGGATAGATAAGATTCATGAGTGATGTCTACCCCGGAACCTCAGGAAACGACGACAGGATGCCGGTGGTAATTTGCATGGTATGGCCGAAGATCGTTGTCGTAGTCGTCATAGTCGTCCTCATATACAGCCACAGCTCTCGTGGTGGTCTCTTCTCCAGGCTTGGGTGCCGAGTTCTGTGTCCTGAATGAAAACGCTCGCTGCAGGAAGGCCTTTGGGCCCACGTATTCGAGATCCCAAGTGCGCGAGGTTAGCGGCAAGGGGATACGGTGTATCTTGGGCATCTGCCAGCGTTGTTTGATGCAGTCGTCCACCAGAGCCATGAGACCAGTTGCAATGATGATGCTGTATCAATGTCAGCAAGTTGTTTGCTTTTGGCAATCAAAGTATGATAAAAGGGGATAAGGGAGTAAAGAGAGGAGAAGGAGAAAACTTACTCTGCGACATCCGTTTTCGCATTGATGACATTCCAGTCGTTGATCCAGAAGTGACATGGCGGGATCCAACCACCAGCCTCCTCGTCAGCGGCAATTTGAACGGGGGAACGGGCCTCGGGCACTATATGTGCGATGGCGCCTTCGACGTGTCCCTTGTTGCTGCTCGTCTTACTGCCCCCTTGGCCGTGGCGCATCAGGTGGAAAGACACTATTCCCGTGTCCTTGTCCGTGGCACGCCTCCAGCTATAGCTGTTACCCCACCACTCAAATTCGTAGCGCTTCGAGTTGGAACCGCTTTTGCCCTTGCGCTCGACTTCGACACGCGCGTAGTTGCTGAAATCTAGCTTTATGGTATTGGTTGCGGCGGCGGCGGCCGTGGGTGAAGTGGCGTCAAATTCGCTGCTTTCATTGTCGTCGTAGCTTTCGCATACCGAGTGCAAGCTTCCACCGATGCTAGACTGATCCAGGGTGCGTTTAGATCTGGACTCAGGGCGGGCGGATGAGAAAGGGCGGGTGATGGCACTGGTAACAGAGCGGGTAAAGGTGGGCTTGGCTTTGTCGCTGGGGGTGACGGGGGAGGAGCAGAGAGATGGAGGGAGTGATATCGGACTCTTGTGCGATTTGGCTGGCGATGAGGGTGGAGAATACTTGCGCTTGGAACTGCAGACCTCGCGACCAGAGTCCCGGCAGTATCGGCGCAAAGAGAAGTCCCGGCGTGCTAAGTCATGCATGCGGAGGTGAAATAGCTGGACTGTTCTGGGACGACGGTGACGTCCGCTAGACTGAACGGTTGTGTCAACGCGCAGGTTCATGTTGCCATCAGATGTAAAGTCGTCATGGCGAATCGAAAGGCGGTCCATGCTAGGGAAGAGCTTGGAAAACTCATGGGGAGAGGCCGGTTGCACATCTTCCTCCACGAGCTCGGGACAGTATATGGGAAGAGGAGGGATGCTGCTGGAAAAGCCGCCTTCCTCTTCATCATCCAAAAGATCATCCAGGGACGAGTTGGTCGAGGCGTAAGTCTCGACGGATGATCGAGCACATGTGGTTGTACCTGGCGAGAGGTCATCATGATAGTAGCTGGGACGACGACCAACTCGGCTTTGCGGTTGTTCTGTGACAACCTTGATGACCGGTTTAGGTGGCATCCTGACATATGAGTGCTGCGGAGAGTTTTCTATTGTCGTTGGTCTGCTACTCTGGCTGTCGAATGAATCCCTGGTCCTGGTGCTGTAGGAATCTCTCCGGGAGTCGCGAGTGTACGAGCTCCCGGCACTTCGTATCCTCTCCAGGGAATGCATGATGATAGGGGATGTGGGGATATATGTGAGAGTAAAGTTGCGTGAGACGCCAAGTATGATTAGGGGTCCAGTGCTAGTTTGGCCTTGTAAGGTGAGATGCCGATTCGTTGTAGCTGAAGGCGACCCAGATAGCGGTGAATCATCAACTGGAAGTGAAGTCCACTGTCGTCCTTTCTGAGAATGGAACTGTGGATGATGATCACGAGTCTAGAATTGGGCAGCAATATGCTGTATATGCAATGCCCTTGACTGGAGGATTTGGTGAATGCTAAGAGATATTCGGCTTGAAAAAACGAATGGGATATGACTTGGCGTCGATGTGGGTGTGTAGCTGAGGGTGTCTGATAAGCGATTCAAAGAAATCGAACGGAGAGAGACCGAGCGCACGCGAAAAAAATATATATTATCAAGTGTAAAGGGTGAAAGACAAGCTGCAGCTTTGTCTTGGTCGGATGCGATGTGTAAGTGTAATGTAGGGGTCCTAGTGTGGTTCCTCTGCCGCTGCCTGCATGCGGGAGGGGTAGGTACGTAGGGTCTGGAAGGAGGAAAAAGAACGTTGGTACACAAAAAAAAAAAAAAAAAAAAGATATTACAGTTGTTTGCTCGTTGTATGCAGCTTTGTTCGATGATCTCAGGGACGAGGAACAAAGACAGCTAAAAAGGTTGATGGAAGAAGTCGGGATGCATCGACTGATGTATCGACAGCTCATCCCGCTCATTCACACACCTCACCCTTGTCAAGGCCCAACGTTGTCGAAGGCTGGTCTGGGGATGGAGCCACACCAAGCCGGGGTGGGGTGACGACAAGGGAGTGTGGTGTTCACAGAGTGTGCAAAAAAAGGTTCTGCGACTCCATCCATGCCAGGATGGCCCAGCAGGAAGAAGGCTGAGTGTCAGTGGAGGGAAGAGAGCTGAGGGTCTGTGTTATAACAGGCAATAGACATGGATAGAAGCAGGAAAAAAAAAAAAAAAAAGGAAACGTCCGAGGTGAGCAAATCTCGGGAATCTTGGAAGCCGCCTTGAGACAACCTGACAGCATTGTGTACATGACCATCCGTATTTGCAGATAAATAGACAGAGGGAATTCCCAACCCATTAGGCCATTTGAGGATAGGATCAAATTGTCCGCGTCTAAGAATTTTTCAGCCTATCGAATGGTATTTCTCCTTACACACCACACCACACCACAACCGTGTTTACCTACCTTTAGCAAAACATCTCAAGACTACATACCCGCCGTGACCACCATCGTACCTTCCAGAGACGAGAATATCCGAAGGAAAACTGAAGACAAGATCTAAAAAAAAGTGGGGAGCAATAGAGGATGAACGGAAGGAAACAGAAAACAAGCATCGAATCCTACTGGCCCAACCATCCGCCGACCGTTGATCACTCCTTCCCTCTATCTAGCCGAAGAAGGCAAGGTACGTACCTGAGCTTGCTGAGGCTGGCCATTCATAACCAAACCCCACTGCTTTGATGGAGGGCACCAAAGGGCACCTGCTTCGGTGTTCCCCTTGCGGGAGCCAATCCGCTTGTGGAGGCACTGCACCGGCAGAAACACACTTGAGCTCCCCACTAAATGGTCCATCACCAATCAGTCACGGCGCGAAGGCAAAAGTTTCCCCAAAGTTTCGCTAGAACGAGTTTCACAAGCTAATAATAAAAAACAAAGTGGGTGCTTGGGAGGCAAAAGGCGAGGGACAAATAATGACACTTTATTCAGCATGACCGAAAAAGCAAGTATTCAACAAGACCCATTTGTTTGCCGCTGTCGGCCTGCCCTGTGACAGAAGTTTCACTCGCACAAGCCAAGCCGAGCTGCGGGGATTTCCCAGGATCATTCGGAGGGGAAGCGTTGAATTGCAAAATGACCATAGCCAAAGAATTACAGTCATCGAGACGGATCTGGTTGTAATGACCATGACCGTGGCCGTGGCAGAGACCGCCAGGCAAGCAACCACAGCAGGTAGGCTGTAGACAGGGGGGCGTCACATCTCTATCGCCCTGGTCCTGGCAAATGCACTCGGCCCAGGCTGTTTACCTTAGTTTGCCTATAATAAGAACCTGGATGCGATCGATAACTGCTAGCTACAGTAGCTGAGTAGTATTTCCCCGTGCCGGTATGCTAATGTATAGCGATCGGTGCACTAGACAAGCGCTTTTTCGCTTCCTATTTTTTGTTCCTTTTTCTTCATGCCACGTTAAAAAGGACCCGCCGCTGCCGCCGATGGAAGCCACATCCCCTGGCTTTGCAGGATTCGGCAGGTTCCCGAGGATTCGATCACCTAAGATGTAGGGAACGACCTGAGCCTAGCCTAGTGTATTGCATCCCATGCCAACGTCTGATTAAAATTTTTCTTCAGCGGCAGCCCGAAAGAAGAGACGGGTTGATGCACTCTTACGTAGAAGGCTCATAAAGTTGAGATCAAACGACGACTTGCATGCATGCAATAGTTAGTTTCAGTGTATTGTTGTTTCTTCTTCCCTGCCATCCCATCTCCCATTGATTTGGGTTTGGAAACATACGGAATATACCGCTGTACAGTAGTAAAGTAATACAGTATGGATGAATTGATTAATGGGAATAAAGCGGGCTTGAACGACCAAGTTGCTGACAAGCTGAGTAAAACCTACATAAGCAATAATTACATCGACTATACTATACTAGTGTACGGTACATAGACACTATGAACAATGCTTCGGTGCGCTACCGACTGGCTTGCTCACCTGTCAGTCACTGCAGCCGGTGTCGATCCCGGCAGTCGCTGACCAGCTTAGGGGTCCAAGTCTTCGGAAGCACGGTGCTATACTGACTAACATTTTCCCCAATAATTCTACCAACTCACCCTCAAACAATCAACGATATTCCTTACAAATCCGAATAGTGATGGCAACCCGCATCCCATAAATCCATAAAAACAGCATGAAACATTTCTCCCGTTTGGGCTCTTGGTGAGTTTGAGTAGGGGGAAAAAAACGCTCAGAGCGAATCTAAGCCCTGTGGAACCTTCTCAAGTGGTACTTGACTCCCCACTGCCACAAGTCACTACTGTACTCTCCTCATCCCCTGGAAGAAATTCCAATCCATCATACATTTCATCTTGACCTTGACCTGCGACCCACTGCCTCCTGAAGGAATTTCGTGGGGGCTGTTTTGACCGCCACGCCACTTCACCACAGTCAGCCAGCAAAGTCACCAAGGCAAAAGTAATTTCTGGCCCCGTGACTTGCTTGCTTTACGTTGCTTTGCTCCATTTCCATTTCATTCTGTTCCGTACCGTTCATTTAGTTTGCATTTTAGGATTTTAAGCGATGCGCAAATCAGGCTTTTCCCTTGTCTTCCCAAAATCCATGGAGCTCGCAAAAACCGCTAACGACGTGGTGAAAGCGTTGGGAGCGTTCAATTCAATCGACATGGCCCGTTGGTGGGTGGCTGTGCAGTCATGCTGTAGATGCGATATGGACATTGACGACGCATCAGAGGGTACGTGTCATAGCAAGAAAGAAAAAGAGAGAGAGGGAGAGAGAGGGAGAGAGATGACGACGTTTTGGGGGACAAACCATATTGATGCCCAACCAGGACGAGGACAATACACCCACTTTCCCGTCGCTCTGGTTGTAGGTTTTGTTGTAGTTTCTGACCGACTAACTGACGTCTTTCAGTACCTCTGCGTGCAGCAATCGACAATGCGCCAACCCAGCTGTCCCATGGTCACGAGATCTCTTCCCCCACATTTGGTTGTCTGCATCTTCTTGGCCGCAGTTAATCCACTAAATGAGCTGATATATGCAGTATTACATTGTGGTAGAAAATAAGTCCTACTATAGTATGGGTGATTGACAACACGCCCAATGATCCAATTCTGTCCAGGCCCCGATCTCGACCCTTTTGGATCGATTCCACCACATCCCGTTGGTCGTCCTACCTACCAACCAAGGGCCGGACCTCGGTTTTGACATGCACCATTGCCGCCACCACCATACCACAGGTGTCGCCTTTTGTACCACGCAACCTGGGACTTGTTTGACTGTATCACAGCAGCCTGCAGTACTGACAAACAGTGGAACAAGCCGAACGGCAACTCCGCTCCGAAGTGACCGAGCACGGCAGCCCAGCGTTTTTCCCAGATGCATGCGCGCTGGCCGTCGATCGGGCCAGTCGAAATGCTGCTCGTCGCTGCAGCGATTGCTGTCGTGTCCTGATTGGACCTCAAACCTTGGACAAGGCTCTCAGTTCGAATCGTATCACCCGCACAGCCCACACACCCACCCGCTTCTCGTCTCTCGACTTGGCTATTTTCCCTATCACACGTTTGGCCATCGGGCTTTCATCCATTAGCTAGACGGATCCTTGAGTGAGGCTGCACATGTGGAGCTCTTTTCGATTGGCTTACGCAAATATCTTCTGCCACCATTTGAATTTTCTCTGGCGCTCCAGGCCGATCTCGGGGTACCATGTTGTAAATTGCGCCCAGGCGCACGCGCAACTGTTGCATCGACTTGATGCCCTATTTGTTGCTAAAAATCTATGTGAATGCCAATGAAATATTCTCTAGGGGTGTCTCTGTGTTTGGTTTGATTGTATGTAGTTTCTCAAACCCGAGACATCGCACGACCTCCATCCAGCGGGTTCTTCATCTGCCATGATAGGACTCAAGAATGGGTCACAAATTAGTATTACAGTTCCTCCAATCGAGCCGGATGGTCAACATTGTGATTGGTGAAGATAGTACAGCAGTTGACGTGGCAACGCCGACAGACGTTCGGAATGGCATCACGCATCTCACCACTCTTTTACTTTGTAGGTTCTAGAAGGCATTCGCTTGCAGCATACATGATTTCCAACCAGAGGAAATTTTCTCTTGGGGGGCGAGCCCACGGGGGACCTGCACCATATTGTCTCAGACTCTGGAGAGGAAAAAAAGCGAGCCAGTAGGATTAAAAGTTGCCCATTCCCGAGGGAGCCAAGACAGTACGCTTCAAAGTTCCCCTTTCTGTATGTCTCAACCAGTGGAAGCTTCGATGCGCCTTTTGGTAGTGTGACAATATTAGATAAAACCGGTCTTCTTTTTTTTCTTTCTTTTTTTTCTCGGAAGCGCCAATAAAATAAGTCAAGTCAGAAATGGAGACATACACACATTCTACTGGTCAGCTTCCGGAATGGTGCCCAAAGCTACTGTGCCTCTGCTGCAACGCGTCAGGGAAAAATATCCTAACCATTCAACAACGCTGACGCCTCAATTCAGCTCTAAAGAGTGCCTAGATAGACGCTGCTTGTCCTTCCGCTAAACCTATGGTCTAGCAGTAGTCTTTGGGCGTATTGATAGGTGTTCACTTCTTAAGCTCCCCCTAAACAAATGGGCGTGTTTTCCTCCTACCCTTCTCATTGCAACATAGCGTCCTGTCCAGAAAGAGAAAACCAATGTGTAGCTCGAGAATATGCAGGGGTTGTGCATGTTGGTTTGCTAAAAAAAATAAAAAAATAAAAATAAAAAAAAGGTGGTAAAGGTCATCAATGTGCAGTAAAAACATCATCATCGGGCGACGGATCAAAAAGCGGATGGCTGATAGAAAAGGATAAACGCACAATCGTCCAAGTATCAAGCAAAAAATTTCTCATTGGCCCTTCTTGTCATCGTGATCTGACCTGCGTTTGCTACCCACCGCGCGGGAGTTTCTGGCGCCCGAGTATACTGCTCCAAGTGCTAGCGCCTACTCAGATACATCTGCACCGGTAGTTTATAGACTTCGTATTCCTGATGACCCATGTGGAAACTGGCAATATATACACCATGGCCAAGTTGGCAATTTTTTTTTTTTTTTTTTTTTTTTTTTTTTTTTTTTTTT
>NC_043744.1:2589213-2610590 GCF_004337985.1 Pyricularia pennisetigena
AAAAAAAAAAAAAAAAAAAAAAAAAAAAACAAGATACAGCTCTGCTAGAGAACATGAGCACGGGTTAGAGCTTCTCGTTACCTGCCAAAAAAACAGATCCGTTTCGAGAAGCACAATGCAAATCGCAATTTCGGCTACCGTATCTAAAGTTCGGGCACGTCCAAACGTAGAAAAAATACATTCTATTGTTCATATCAAATTACCGCAACCAGACCAGAGCAGAAACACTAAACATGCTAACATGAGCCCATCAAAAATTTCAGAATATACATGTGACATCAACAGGAGACTTTAGGAAGTGTTACTTCTGGGCTTCAGAGTACACCATCAAGGCTCAGTAGTGGATACAGCGATTGCTACAGCCTGCGTATCCGAGTGCGAGATGGAAACACTGATCTTCTTGACCTTCGCTTTGTTTGCAGCATCGCTTGCGTCCCCATGAAGCTATAATAACCATATATCAGTACATTGTTTTATGGGGATATGATTCAACTATCATGAACAGGAAGATAAAAGGGTATGACTTACCACAACGGTAGGGGCACCATGGCTGTCTCGTGCGATCTCGATTTCTTTGAGGGGAGCACCAGCGCCTTTGCTTGCAACACCAAGAGACTTGAAAACAGCCTCCTTGGCCGACCAACGTCCGGCAAATGCAGCTCGTGGGTTGGGCGAGCTTCTGCAGTACTCAATTTCATTTGCGGTGAAGTTGCGCTCCACGAAAGTATCATTGTCAATGTTGATGCCCTCAATGTCCTCAAAATCAACACCGACCTTGTTGGTAGGGCTCTCGAGGCTCTTGGCAAGAGACTCAACCATATCAACAGTCTCCTTGGCTGGGGGAGAAAGCTTTGCAGCCGATTGCGTCATGAAATCACCCGGGAACGTCAGCTGGCCCGTCTTCTTGTCTTCCCTGACCCTTGCATCTGGGTTCAAGAGGACCTGGCTGAGCTGCTCATCTGTGTATGGAGACTTGTCCTTGGCAACGAAAAGGGTGTTGTTGACGAGACCATCGTGGAAAAAGCGGTAAGCCTTCTTCTGACGAGCGCTAAGCTTGGCACGGTACTCATCGAATGTCTTCTTATCAAGCGTAGCGAACAAGTACTTGGGGTGCACTCCGATGGCCTGAGCGCCCTTTTGACCGAAACCGAACGAGGTAACTGAGAAAGCCTTGATGCCATCAGTCTGGAGGCTGCGGCTCGGATAGACAATGTAGTCGAATTTTTGCATGACCTCGTCGACATTGTCTGCGTTTCGGTTACCGGGGACAAGTCCAGTGTCGAGCACCTGCAGGCAACCATTCATCATCCAAGCACCAGCAGCACCCTTGGGGTGGCCTGTGAGATACTTCTGGAATATACCAAGCACTGCATTGCCCTTGGTGCGGCCGAGGTGAGCAAGCTGTTGGCAGATGACTGATGATTCGTTCTTGTCGTTCGCCTTGGTCGATGTACCGTGGAACGAGGCAACCTGAAGGTCGTCGATGGTAAGACCCCATGTTGCGAGGGCGCCACGAAGAGGCGCAATGCTAGGGTTGTTCTTCCAGAAGTGGTTTCCAAGACTGCGAAGAACATCCTTCTCCTGCCGGGCGGCCTCTTTCTCAATGTGCTGTGAGCGATCGGCAAGGTACTCCTTCTCATTGAATTGCTCATTGGACGACTTCATAGCGGCAACCTCTTCAGCAAGGTACTCAAGCTCTGACTCCTTCCACTGCTCGATCTGCCTCTTGCGAAGGTTAATCTGGCGGCGTCTATAGTTGATGTCCAAGAGCGGCGAAGGCAGCTTGCCGGCATGTTCCTTAGCCGTGGTGAGGACACCCTGACCAGGAGCGGGAACAGAGCGGCCAATCTTGTCAGATGCAGTAGTCGTCAAGGCCAGGATACCATGGATAGGAACACCCATATCCAGAGCCAACTTGGCAGTCATGATGACTTGGATACCGCAGCCCTGGGACTCCATGAACCCATTGCGGGTGGTCGTAGTAGGACGTGACATCTCTTTCGGCGTGCGTCCGTGGTCAAACTCGTCGATCGCGTTGCTAGTCGCCTTCATGTTGGCAAACTCGTACGATCCTTCTTCGCCAAAATCGTCGAATCCGCCAACAAAGCAAACGCGGGCCTTGCCCTCCATAATTGTCTCAAAGCCAATATCAATCGACTCAACAGCAGTGGCACAGGCACCAACAGGGGTCTTGATGGGTCCAGAGGATGAGATCAAAAGCATATTGACCCATGCGCTCATAGTGTTGATGAAAGACTCTTGCAAGATATCGTTCTGAAGAGGTTTGTCCAGGTAACGGTCACGGTGCATACCGCGAAGAGCAGCAGCTCCTCCCATACCGGAGCCGACGCAGTTGCCCACCTCCGACACGTGGACGTACTTGTAGAATTCATACGGGTCGGTAATACCGGAAGAAAGTAAAGCCTCGACAGTTGATACCAGCACAAACAGGGCGACGGGGTCGACCTGCGAGATAATATCATCAGGAACGCCATACCTCTTAGCGTCCCAGCCAGTAGGAATTTGCCCAGCAACAAGACGGTCGAATCGGAGAGCCTTGGGAATCCAGAGTCCCGCACCCTTCTTGAGACGGACAGTGTATTGATCAGAGTCGGGAATCTCGAAAATCTCGACCTTGTCCCCGTGCTCACGCTTGAACTCCTCAGCAGTATCTTTCGAGGTCTCGAAGGGTTCGAGATCCTCCTCAATCACAACCTCGTGAAGAAGCTGCTTCTTGTTGGGGTCGTAGCCTTTGAACAGCTCGGGCTCAATAAGACGGATGCCAGAGTGCTCCAGGATGTGCTTCTCATACTTGGCCTTGATGTCCTTGTCGTCAACAGGCTCGCCCGTCTTGCTGTCAACCCATCCAGAGTATGGGCGACCTTTGATCGGGCCGTTGTGGTTCTTGATGAGACCCATGATCCAGGCCATCTCGACGCAACCCTCGAGTGAGAATTCACCGTAGGCCTCCATCTCCCAGCGAGTGCGCGAATTTCCCCAGGGACCGACTTCAGCGAAACCGGTGACAACAACAACCTTCTCCAAGTCGACCATTCCCTTCAATTTCTCATTGAGCGGGGCGACCTCTTGCTCCCAGTCAGGAACACGTGGGAAATCAAACTTGATGTTGGCCCGAGGGTCGATGAACTTTTTCTTGTAGAGGTTCTCCGAGTTGGCGCCGTTGACAATCTTGTCCTCAATGGATGTTTCCTTGGTGACCGACTTGAGGACCTCGCTCTTCTCCATGATCTCCTTACGCAGGGTAGTCATCACCGTGTTGAGGTTCGGGATGAACTGAAGTCCTCCGTTGAGATCAGCAAAGACTGGCTCATGCTGGCAGAGATCGACGATAGCTGGCGACATGAGGCCCAACAGGTTGAAAGCCATCTCCTGCTGGGAGAAGGTGCGGACACCGAATGCCTCGACACCTTCGGCGACCACATTGTTGCCCGACATCAAACCAGTGCCACGTGTCCAACCAATGATGGCACCACAGATGGTGAGGTAGTTGCCCCAGTCCTCAGCATGCCACCTGTTGAATAGCGTCTCCAGAGCAAGTTTGGATTCCGAGTAAAGACCATCACCTCCGAAGGTACCGTGGTTGGGGGAAAGAGGCAAGATGACCTGAGCAGGGCGAGTCTCAAACCCACGAGCAGCCTTTTGAGTCTTAACGTTTCCAAGAAGACGCAACAGGTTGGTCAGCATGATCCTGTGGGCAAGCTCCGACTTCGAATCAATGCCATCTATTTGCCGGCCAGTTTCGGAAATGGCCGCAAAGGGGACGATGTAATCGAGGTCCCAGCCGAGGCCGTTCTTGGGGTCATAAATGTAGTCAACGAGAGCCTCTACATCTTGCTTGCTGCCTTGGTTGAATGGCACAACAACAAGTTGAGAGCCACGTGATCCATATCTGGCGTACATGGCCTGGTAGTACTCTGTGACCTCCCGCGAAAAGCGACTAGTCGTGACAACAACATGAGCTCCGCCACTGATGAGACCCTGGAGAACCTCGGCACCAATGGAGCCGGCACCGGCACCGGTCATGAGGGCGTATTTCCCGTCATACGTGACTCCTGACTTCGCAGCCTCCTGGAGACAGTTGAGGTACTGGCCAGTCAGTTTCTTGGAGTAATCCCAGCCGTGCATGGTCTTGCGGCGTAGGTGCAGGAAGGGAATAGTCTCGGCGTTGGCTTTCGACTTGGCAGGCTTGGGACGTTTGTTGATGCCCTTGTTTCCATCCTTGGGCATGATCTGGCTCTCGTTCATGTCCATAGCCCGAATGACGTCGCTGTAAAGAGACTGAATCTCGAGCTGTGATCCCTTCGAAAGATTGTGCTGTTGCTTGATGATTTTGTAGATGCGGGCGAGGTTGTGCTGGACTTTAGAGCGGTTGGAGTACTCAGAGATCTTGCCTCCGGCCTGCATCTGTTGAACGTAGTGCTCCAATTTTCGGCAGCTGGCTCGAGGAACTTCCTGATACTTGAGGTTACCGCGATTATCAATCGTGGTCTGAGGAGCCGTGGGGATAGCCACATCCTTGTAGACGGGAGAGACGTCAAGAACATCTTTGCAGTTCTCAATCAACATGGTACCAAGCTCCTTGGCAAGTTGATATGTCTCACCCCGCTCAGTCGGGCAGTTATCCATGTGATACTGCATGAACTCCAAGAGCGTGGGGTTAGATCGGTTCATGATAGCGATACATCGGCTGACAATCTCACGGTCCACAGCCTGGAGCTTCCCGAAGAGAATGTCGTAGTACATGCTAAGCGCATCTTGACGAGCCCAGTTCCAGTGAGAGTCGTAAACTCTTGCTTTCAATGGGCTGAAAACGGGCTCTATGCCAGACGCGTAGAAGTCGCCGTGCTCCGCCATCCACAGATCCAGCTGGTTCTGGAGGACCTTGGACGATTCCTGAGAAACTTGGAAAGCTTTGTCGCCAGCACGAAGATCGAGCTTCAGGTATCTGGCTAAAAGCTCCAATTGCTGCTTGAAAAGGGCACGTTGGTCTTTGGTAAGGGCGTCGATGGCAGCAGGATCCATCATCATGCCACCGGCGGCGCCGCCTGCAGGCCCAGCCGCAGCAGCCGTTGTGAGGCTGATACCAGCGTTGGAAGCGTACTTTTGGGCAACATCGTCAAGGAACGCTTTTGCGTCGCTCTCAGAACCCAGTCGTGCGGCAGGCTCCATGGTGATTCCAAGCAAGAGAACGCCATCTTGACGGCCTGATGCCAATCCCCATCTTGTCTCCAAATACTTTCGGGCGGCTGTGATGTTGAAACCGCCAGGCATCTTGGATGATATCAACCTTGCAATCAAAGCTTGTGACTGCTTGCCAAGATTTCCATCAAATGTGGCCTGCATCGCCGCACCAAGCTCGTCTAGAGGAGTGTCTTCTGGCTTCTCAGGAGTTGTTCCAAACTCCTTACCCAGGTCGCCAAGGATCTCGTTCTGGAGGGTAGACTTGCCTGTTTCAATATCATATTAGTGACTGGCCGAGTCAAGTGAATACAAGAGAGAAGGGTTGCAACTTACCACCCACGAGGTCCTTGATGGCCTTGCTCAGGGGGACTTCTAGATATGGCTTCTTCAACTTCTGAGCAATCAGTGCTCGTACAATTTCAACGGCTTGTACAGGCGCATCTGGGACTTGTGCTGCCGGGCCAGCACTGGGCGCCGGAGCGGCAGCAGCAGCAGCAGGTATGGCGGCAGAGGCGGCAGCAGCAGGGGCCTGGGCACTAGAGCCCGCTGCTGCAGGCTCCGGCTCATCCTCTACTGGGTCGACATCGTAGTATATTTCCTTCGCGTCTTTGTTGTAGCAGAGAATTTGACGTTGGAGCGAATTCGCGGCGTCAAAAACTTCGTACTTGGAGGCTAATGTTCTCTTGGCCATAACCCCGAGGGTGTCTGCAGGACCGATCTCGACAATCCGCTCGGCAGTCTTCTCAGCGAGGAAGACATCTTGTGTTTCAATCCATCTCACAGGCGAGGCAAACTGGTAGGCAAGGAGCTCCACGAGGAGCGTATGGGCAAGCTCCTGCTCGATTTCCGGACGCATCTTGGGCAACTTGTGACGGGTACCAGATGGTCAAATATGCGGTGTACGGCGGGAGGCAAATTCGTCGTGAAGGGTAGGCAGGTAGCCAGCGGGAGTGACGCTCCGGGTATCGTCTATTATTTCGATTCTAGCATGAAAGTCCCGACGTCGGAATATGCCGCTGAAGACTTGATCTTGGGATGGAACAAAGAGAAATGTGAAAAACCAGGAACACACAGGGGATTCTCTCAGTGGTTCTAGCACGGCAGGTTCGGCGGGAAGGAGGATTCGTCTTCAGGAATCCTGACGAGGGCAAGTACCTCGCCTGGGTAAGATCTAGGGATTAAAGCACAAGGGCAAGTGGGCAGAGGAAAGAAGGAACGGAATCGCCCGATATGATTCGAGGTCGGGTACGAGGAAGCGTCGCTATGATGAACACTTTTACAAAACTCAGATCAATGCAGAAAAGAAATCACAGCACAGTACTTGTCTATAGATTTGCCTGTCTGAAACTGACAATGGCGAGCTTTGGGGACCAGCTCCCAGTTTTTTTTTTCTCCATCTGTTTGTTGAACTCCAACTGGAAGTGGTAGCAACGCCCCAAATTGCACATCAGTCCTCAACCAAACGAATTGGACTAAGCCCAACAGGGACTAGTGCATGGGTTGCAAGGTACCGGTACCCCGCATGTCACTCAGGGTCGGGATGAGGGGCATGCAATAGGGGGTGTGGTAATTATGGGATTGAGGCAGCTGTCCACAGATGTTGAAATTGTTCCATACAGAAAATTGCTACTCGAGTTCAATTTCTACATAGCCATAGATGCTCGACTGAAACTGGTCTCTTACATTCTTTGATATTGCGCTGTGTAATCGACCTAGGCTGTTGGAGATATAACGGCCTTGAATCTCGCTAGATGGGTAGGTACCTTAGGCTAGGCAAGTAGTCTAAAACGGCACTGTTAGCACCTGTCATGTCGAAGTCCGTTGAGTAAAAAAGTTCCTAGTTTCTGGCATCGACTTTATCTCCCTATCAAAGCATGTATCAGATCCTTCCGCCCGTTGGCACGCTTGTCCTTATCGTAAAAGGCACAACGTTGGCAACAATCAGACGAAGCACTATGACTACTTTGACCAATTGATGCGCAGAAAGTACATATCGTATAAAAACATTTGATGTAGGTTTTTGTTTGCAAGAGGTATCAAACTGGGAAACTTGTTGCACCAAAATTCAAATAGAAAATTTCCATAGAGGTCTGTGCTTAGAAAGGGCAGGTGCCGGCATTTCTTTGTCGTTTATGTCGTATTCCCGGCAGTCTTGGACATCTTTAGGGCCAGTTTGTGGAATTCTGAGGCTGCCACGGCGGTCGGAGAATGACCATTTAAGGCCTCCCGATCCGGATCACCAACGGAACTAGGTGCAGGGAACAGATGAACGAAACCCTGAAGAATTCCCGAACTGTGAAAGAGTTACCTATCTATTCAGCTAGTTTAGCGCGTCCTAGCTGCGGTTTAGCCGTGACCTGCATACAATGCTGATTGTTCATTCCCGCGGTGTGAAGAGCTTTTAGCTTTTTCCCGCCAATCGATCGTCCAATTTGGTTTTGATCCTTCCATCCGCCTCCGAGTGCATGTTGAGTTGTACCCAGTACTTCAACTTTGATGGGCAGTGACAGGGGGGTGTGGAGAACCCCAGGCCAATGGGTTGCGTTGGCACTTGGATGCCGCCTTCGAAGATTTTGCAGGGGAGGCGTAGTGAGCCCCAGGCACAGTCGCCTTGCTACAACGCCGACTTTGATGTCATCCAGGGTCGGCCCAGTGGAATGGAGGGGAAGAATGCAGGGGTACAATGCGTAGACCCTTCCCAACAAAGATTCATCTGAAAATTTTGGCGAGAAGCAATTGCTGGGTTGACCAGCACCCCGTCTGTAGTGTTGAGTAGCTTAAGGCGGCAACATCATCCCACGTCTGGCTTGACAAGGTCCCTGGCTTTGTTGGAGAAGTCTGGTTTGTGAATAAACAACTTCCATTTCTCATTTACCTATAGACACGAAGGTTCCCCTCTTGCACATTGTAAAACTTTCCAACTCGGGTCAATTGTTTTAAGCTCCGTGGTGTCGATACCCTCTCTAGATTTCCACTGCTGGAACCCTCTCGTGAAGGCCCAGAACAATAATATCACATCGCACACACCGCCCCGACACCCGCGCGAGTCAGGAGATACGTGACAGACTCCTTGCACATTCTTTTCCGAGTCCCTGCTCTTGACTGAGTAACTGGGACTACATTCTAAGGTACGAACGTTTCCTCTAGTGACCTGCAAGGGGAGAACAATACAATAAAAAAGCTGGATGGCATGTCTAACATCTGCCCAGTTCCCACAGATACCCACCGACACTCAGAGCTACACAGACAGACCGTAACAAATCTCAACATGTACGGCACCGGGACTGGCCCCCAAACGGGCGTTTCCACGCCGCGGTCTTCGGCTTCCCTCCGCCCACTGAATCTCACACACGGCTCCCTGGAGACGTCGTTCCTAATACCCACAAATCTGCACTTCCATGCCTCTCAGCTCAAAGACCGTTTCAGTGCAAGCTTGCCCGCTCCTACGGATGAGTTGGCACAAGATGACGAGCCTTCGTCGGTTCCAGAGCTCGTTGCGAGGTACATGGGATTCGTTGCCCGTGAAGTTGAGGAGGAAGGCGACGATGCCCAGGGCTCTTACGAGGAGGTCCTCAAGCTTCTACTTAACGAGTTCGAGCGTGTCTTCCTTAGGGGCAACGAGGTTCACGCCCTGGCAGCCACTCTGCCCGGCATTGACGCCAAAAAGCTAGAAGTCATTCGCAGCTATTTTGCCACCAGATACGTCTTGAACCGAGCCATCAAGCCGCATGCGTCTGCCCTCTTCAGGGCGTCGGCTGAGGACAAGGCAAAGATCTATACCATATTCGGAGGACAAGGCAACATCGAGGAGTACTTTGAGGAGCTCCGTGAGCTCCACACAACCTACCGCGTTTTTATCGAGGAGCTTATCACCACGTCGGCGGAGCTGCTTCAAAACCTAGCCAAGGATCCATCGGCTGAGAAGCTATTTTCCAAAGGCCTTGATATCATGTCATGGCTTCACAGGCCCGAGGCCACACCAGACGTTGATTACTTGGTGTCCGCGCCCGTCAGCTTTCCTCTGATTGGTTTGGTCCAGCTTGCCCACTATGAGGTGACCTGCAAAGTCTTGGGCGTTCCCCCAAGTGCCCTCCGTGAGAGATTCAGCGGTGCAACTGGTCATTCCCAAGGTATTGTCCTTGCGGCCGCCACAGCTGCTGCCGATAGCTGGAAAGAGTGGCCCACCATTGTCAAGAAGACCTTGACAATTCTCTTCTGGATTGGTGCTCGTAGCCAGCAGACTTTCCCCCGCACTTCAATTACGCCGTCGATTCTCCAAGACTCTGTCGACAACGGAGAGGGCACACCCACTCCTATGCTTAGCATCAGAGATCTTCCCCAAGCCGAAGTGCAGAAGCACATTGACAAGACAAACGAGTACCTTCCCGCCGACCGCCACATCTCCATCTCTCTCATCAACAGTCCTCGCAACATGGTTGTGACAGGCCCTCCGATCTCCCTATATGGTCTTAACCTCCAGCTCAGAAAGGTCAAGGCCCCGACCGGTCTTGATCAGAACAGAATACCATACACTCAGCGAAAGGTCCGCTTTGTTAACAGGTTCTTGCCTATCACTGCACCATTCCACAGCAAGTACTTGGCCGAAGCTACCTCTATGATTGATAACGACCTGCAGTACACTCACTTTGAAGTGAAGGACCTCAAGATCCCTGTCTTTAACACTCACACCGGGAAAGACATTCGCGAGGAGGTTAAGGGTAACATCGTCCCCACGCTCATCCGACTGATCACTCGGGACCCAGTCCACTGGGAGAAAGCAACCGTCTTCCCCGGTGCAACCCATGTTCTTGATTTCGGTCCAGGCGGAATTTCTGGGTTGGGAATTCTCACCAGCCGTAACAAGGATGGTACTGGAGTACGTGTCATCCTCGCTGGCTCTGTCGCTGGAACTGTGACAGAGGTGGGTTACAAGCCTGAGCTTTTTGACAGGGATGAGGAGCACGCTGTCAAGTATGCCGTTGATTGGGTCAAGGAGTATGGTCCGAAGTTGATTAAAACTGCCACCGGACGCACCTACGTTGATACCAAGATGAGCAGGCTACTTGGACTTCCTCCCGTCATGGTAGCAGGTATGACCCCGTGCACGGTTCAATGGGACTTTGTTGCGGCGACCATGAACGCTGGTTATCACATCGAGCTGGCGGGAGGCGGATACTTCGAGCCTAGGATGATGACCGATGCCCTCCTCAAGATTGAGAAGGCAATTCCTGCTGGACGTGGTATCAGCGTTAACCTCATCTACGTCAACCCCCGCGCAATGCAGTGGCAGATACCTTTGATTGGGCGTCTTAGATCTCAGGGCGTTCCCATCGAGGGTCTCACTATCGGTGCTGGTGTTCCCTCGATCGAGGTTGCCAACGAGTATATTCAGACTCTGGGTCTCAAGCACATATCTTTCAAGCCGGGATCGACAGATGCTATCCAGGCCGTCATAAATATCGCCAATGCCAATCCTACGTTCCCTGTCATGCTGCAGTGGACTGGAGGTCGTGGCGGTGGGCATCACTCATTTGAGGACTTCCACCAGCCAGTACTGCTCATGTACAACAGGATTCGCAAATGTGACAACCTGATCCTGATTGCAGGCAGCGGCTTCGGTGGCGCAGAGGACACTTACCCTTATATCACTGGAGAGTGGTCCAGGAAGTTCGGCTACCCGCCCATGCCTTTTGATGGTTGCCTGTTCGGAAGTCGAGTTATGGTTGCCAAGGAGGCGCACACTGCCCCGGCAGCGAAGCAAGCCATCGTCGATGCACCTGGTGTTGACGATGATGAATGGGAGAAGACCTACAATGGCGTTGCAGGTGGCATCACTACCGTTCTGTCGGAGATGGGAGAGCCAATCCATAAGATCGCCACACGTGGTGTCAAGTTCTGGGCAGAGATGGACCAGAAGATTTTCAGCCTGCCCAAAGAAAAGCGTGTTCCTGAGCTCAAGAAGATGCGAAACTACATTATCGAGAAGCTTAACAAGGACTTCCACAAAGTCTGGTTCGGAAAGAACAAGGCCGGACAGGCCGTCGATCTCGAGGACATGACATACGCCGAGGTCGTCCGTCGGATGGTCGAGCTTATGTACGTGAAGCACGAGTCTCGCTGGATTGACCCCAGTTTCATGCGTTTGACTGGCGACTTCATTCACCGTGTTGAGGAGCGGTTTGTTCAGAGCTCTGGACAGCCTTCTCTCCTCCAGCACTACACAGATCTTGAAGAACCCTTCGAGGCTGTCGAAAGGATCCTGGCGCACTATCCTCAGGCCGAGGATCAACTTATCAACGCTCAGGATGTTCAGCACTTCCTTCAACTTTGCTTAAGGCCAATCCAGAAGCCTGTCGTTTTCGTGCCAGCTCTTGACGATAATTTTGACTTCTACTTCAAGAAGGACTCACTGTGGCAGTCCGAGGATCTTCAGGCTGTGATCGACCAGGACGTTCAGCGCACCTGTATCTTGCAGGGCCCAATGGCTGTTCGTTATTCAACTGTGGTTGACGAGCCTATCCAGAGTATCCTTGATGGTGTTCATGAAGGTCACATTGCCGGCCTCAGCAAGGACCTGTACCAAGGCAAGACATCGGCTCTCCCTTCAATTGAGTACTTTGGAGGAAAGCTCATGGAGCGTGAATTCCCCGATGTTGACTCAATTGATGGTTTGAGCGTTTCCGAGGAAAGGGGTGTTAGGGACATCTTCCGCATCTCGCTGTCTCCATCTCAGACCATGCCGAGCACGGATCATTGGTTGTCACTCATTGCCGGACCTACCCGCTCATGGCGCCACGCCTTGTTGATGTCGGAGGTGATTGTCCAAGGCACCAAATTCCAGAGTAACCCGATGAGGCGCATTTTTGCCCCTTGCCCTGGTCTGTTCGTCGAAGTTCGCTACCCTAAGGATCCAGCATCGACACAAATCATTGTTAGGGAGCAACCCAGACACAACCACTACGTCGATGTGCTGGTTGCTCGCCTCTCAAGCAATAATGAGATTATTGTGGAGCTCATCAAAGACACCACTGCATTAGGCAAGCCAGTTTCTTTGCCTCTCAAGTTCGTCTACAAGCCCGAGGCTGGCTACGCTCCTTTGCATGAAGTGATGGATGATCGAAATGACCGCATCAAGGAGTTCTACTGGCGAGCTTGGTTTGGTGATGAGAAGCTTGACCTGGATGCCAACGTCGACAGTGCCTTTGACGGTGGCAAGGCCGTTGTGACAAGCGAAGCCATCAACGATTTTGTCCACGCGGTCGGCAACACTGGCGAGGCCTTTGTTGACCGACCTGGAAAGGTCATGTATGCACCTATGGACTTCGCCATCGTTGTCGGCTGGAAGGCAATCACCAAGCCCATCTTCCCTCGCAAGATCGATGGTGACCTGCTCAACCTCGTTCACCTTTCCAATCAGTTCCGGATGAAACCAGGTGCTGAGCCTCTCAAAAAGGGAGATGAGGTTTCTACGGTTTCGCGAGTCAACGCTGTTATCATTCAGGAATCAGGAAAGATGGTTGAGGTTTGCGGCACCATCAGCCGTGACGGTGAACCAGTCATGGAGGTGACATCCCAGTTTTTGTACCGGGGAACTTACACCGATTTCGAGAACACCTTCCAGAGCAAGATTGAGACGCCAATGCAGATCCATCTCGCCACCTCGAAGGATGTCGCCGTTCTGCGTTCGAAGGAATGGTTCACCCTCGAAGACAACGTCAACATGGACTTGCTGGGACAGACACTTATCTTCCGTCTGCAGTCTCTTGTCCGTTTCAAGAACACCACAGTCTTCAGCAGTGTCCAAACTCGCGGTGAGGTGCTTGTAGAGCTTCCCACAAAGGAGATTGTCCAAGTTGGTAGCGTTGAGTATGAAGCTGGTACCTCGCACGGAAATCCCGTGATTGATTTCTTGCAGCGAAACGGCTCCTCGATTGAACAGCCCATCAACTTTGAGAACCCTATCCCGCTGAGTGGCAAGACCCCCCTCCAGCTTCGCGCCCCCGCCTCGAACGAGACATATGCCAGAGTGTCCGGCGACTACAACCCCATTCACGTTTCTCGGGTTTTCGCCAACTATGCCGATCTGCCCGGCACCATCACGCATGGCATGTACTCCAGTGCCGCAGTGCGTAGCCTGGTTGAAACCTGGGCAGCTGAAAATGACAACAGCAGGGTCAGGAGCTTCCATGCATCCTTGGTCGGCATGGTGCTGCCCAACGATGACTTGCTGGTCAAATTGCAGCATGTTGGTATGGTTGCCGGACGCAAGATCATCAAGGTTGAGGTTATCAACAAGGAGACTGAGGAGAAGGTGCTTTTGGGAGAGGCTGAGGTTGAGCAGCCCGTGACCGCGTACGTTTTCACTGGACAAGGTTCGCAAGAGCAAGGTATGGGCATGGAGCTGTACGAGAGCAGTCCGGTTGCCAAGGAGGTTTGGGACCGCGCAGACAAGTACTTGATGGACACATACGGTAAGCATCAGCCACCTTTCCTTTGCCAATTTTACGCGGCGAGGAGATTCTAACGCATGAATAACAGGATTCGCGATCACAAACATCGTCAAGAACAACCCCAAGGAGCTTACCATTCACTTCGGAGGTCCTCGTGGCAAGGCTATTCGCGCCAACTACATGGCCATGACCTTCGAGACTGTTGCTGCGGACGGAACGATCAAGTCTGAGCGCATCTTCAAAGATATCAACGAGAGGACAACATCCTACACTTACCGGTCTCCTACAGGCCTGCTCTCGGCAACACAGTTTACTCAGCCCGCCCTGACACTGATGGAGAAGGCAAGCTTCGAAGACATGAAGGCTAAGGGATTGGTTCCTCGCGACAGTACTTTTGCCGGTCATTCTTTGGGTGAATACTCGGCTCTCGCTGCCTTGGCCGATGTCATGCCCATTGAGAGTTTGGTCTCTGTCGTTTTCTACCGTGGTCTGACAATGCAGGTCGCTGTGGAGCGTGACGCCAGTGGAAGGTCCAACTACTCAATGTGCGCTGTCAACCCGAGCCGTATCTCGAAGACCTTCAATGAGGAAGCTCTCCGCTTCGTCGTCGGCAACATCGCCGAGGGAACGGGCTGGTTGCTTGAGATCGTCAACTACAACATCGCAAACATGCAATACGTTTGCGCCGGAGATCTTCGAGCTCTTGATACGCTTACCAACGTGCTCAACTACCTCAAGGCTCAGAAGATCGACATTGAGGCCATGAAGGCTGCCATGACAGTCGAGGATGTCAAGCAGCACCTGCAGGAGATCATCAAGGCGTCCGCTGAGAAGACGGAAGCCAAGCCCAAGCCCTTGGAGCTTGAGAGGGGCTTTGCAACAATTCCGCTGCGTGGAATTGACGTGCCTTTCCATTCGACCTTTTTGCGCAGCGGTGTAAAGCCGTTCAGGTCATTCCTGCTTAAGAAGATCAACAAGACAACCATTGATCCTTCGAAACTTCTCGGGAAGTACATCCCTAACGTGACTGCGAAGCCTTTCGCACTCACCAAGGAGTACTTTGAGGATGTCTACAAGTTGACCAACTCACCTCGCATTGCTTCGATCCTGGCCAACTGGGAGCAGTACCAGAACGATGACGCGGTTCCGTCCACCATTGGCCTTGGGGCCAACGGTGCGGGCGAGGTTAACGGCGCGACTGTCGCGAACGGTGCGGAAGAAGCCAACGGAGTCCACTAGGAGAGCAAGATGGCTTCGTAAAAGGGAGCAGGCGTTTTATGGGAGGGACAATATAGAAGAAGTTATGATACTTGTGTTATTTTGGGCTGGATCGGCTGGCACAACGGGCGTAATTAAATGAAGATACTCTGCGTTGGCTTTGCAGCATCTATGTGGTTTTATTTTTGTTTTTACCTTTATCGTTATTTTATGGTCTGTCATAGGGTATTTGCAAGCTGGCTTAGATCTTTTTTCAGGGTTGGCGCTGGGAGTGTTGCAACATAGACATGAAATGCTCTTGTTAGTTTATCTTATTTATATTCTGATTTTTGATTTGTCGTATCAATAGCTTGAGGCAGATTTGGTGTAATCGTCTTGTCACTGTTTGAGGTGGTGGCGGCGGCTGCTGATTTCAGCTGTGCAAGGTCTCCAAAGCTACACGTAAGCTTCTGATAGCAGATAGTGATACGGTGTGTGCTTATCTCAGAGCAGTAACCCTACAAACAAAACCACCCATAGAAACCTATTACGCAGCTCAGTAGCGGTTATAACACGCGCGACCCCGCGCGGCATCGGAGATCAACACGTTTCTGAACCCGACCAGATCCATGCGACTTGTTTCAGTTGACGTGCAGTAGCAATACCACATTGATCAGCAACACACGCACGCTACAAATTCGCAACAACGTAGCAAGCGAGAAAATAACCAACGTCCAATCAGAAAAGCACGTTGCGATTCGATTGTACGGCGGATCAGTGTAGACATATTACTTCTACATTGTCTTTCTTCATTTTTCTTGTCTTTTTATCTTTAACTTGGTCTGGAAGGAGGGCTCTGGATAGGAGGGGATGGGGGAGCTCCGTCAAAGTATCGCCGCCGGCGCCGCCAGTAGCACCAACAGTAGCGTGCATCTTGACGGGGAACAGATGCCATCCCAGCAATCTGCGTGCTGCAACTGTGACCGCAAAATCAATGGCGACGGTGTTCTCACGTCGCGACCTGCAACGGTTGAAACTCCCACGGGAGGAGACAGCAGGCACAAACTCTTTCTCGGCACATTCATTCACAGTACGTCGCTGGCGGAGCTGAAATATCGCCACAAGGCCGCCATCTGTGTCTCGAAAGAGGGCACTATCGTCGCGATCGAAGATGAATGTAATCAGGAGAGAGCCGAGGAGGTCCTATTCCCTCGCCTTGGATGGTCTGGAGATGAGGTGGAAGTCTTTGCTGCGAGTGCGGGACAGTTCCTTTTCCCTGGCTTTATAGGTACGGCAAATTTCTTTTCTTGTCACTCAGGGCTCCTCGCCAAACAAGCAGAGTTTATCACGGGGCCCTAATTCCGGGCCTGAGGGGAAGCCATACGCAAAAACAATGAGAAAGCAGAAGCAACCCTCTACTTAACTGGCTGACGAAACCTCACAGATACACACATCCATGCACCTCAGTACCCAAACTCCGGCATCTTTGGTAAGTCGACACTGCTTGACTGGTTAACCACCTACACGTTCCCGCTCGAGGCATCGCTGGCCGACCCCGCCAAGGCACGCCGGGTCTACGGCCGGTGCATCAGCAAGACGCTGGCACATGGCACGACTTGCGCTGCCTACTACGCCACCATCGATGTTCCGTCAACCAATCTCCTCGCGGACCTGTGCATGGCCGCCGGCCAGAGAGCTCTTGTCGGCAAGGTCTGCATGGATCAACTTAGCCCGGATTGGTACCGCGAGGAGAGCGACGAAGTTAGCCTACAAGCAGCAAGGGACTCCATCGCCCACATCAGCAAGATCGACCCAGAATTTCAGACCGTTAAGCCAATCATAACGCCACGTTTCGCACCGAGCTGCTCGGTCGAGCTGTTGAGCGCGCTGGGCAGGCTGCACGCCGAGACAGGGTTGCCCGTACAGACGCACATCAGCGAGAACAAGGGCGAAATCGAGCTGGTGCGTGAGATGTTTTGCGGGGGAGCCAAAGGCAGTAACTGCGATGTTGTTGAAGATGTCGGGGAGACTTATGCCGGGGTCTATGACCGGTACGGACTGCTGACGGACAAGACAATCCTCGCGCACGCGATCCACCTCTCCGAGGCCGAGGCGTCGCTGATCTCCGAGAGAGGCTCCAAGGTCAGCCACTGTCCGTGCAGCAACAGCTCCATCACTTCGGGCGCCGCCCGGGTCCGCTGGCTGCTGGACAAGGGTATCGAGGTCGGGCTAGGCACCGACGTCAGTGGCGGGTACTCGCCGTCGATCCTGGACGCGGCGCGTCAGGCACTGCTGGTGAGCCGGCATGTGGCATTGGCGGGGGCGGTCGGCGACCGTTGCGACGACTTGGCCAAGTTGTCGGTCGAGGAGGTGCTGCACCTGGCGACGCGGGGCGGGGCGGCCGTGGTAGGGCTGGCGGACCGCGTCGGCGCCTTCGAGGTCGGCTTCGACTGGGACGCGCAGCTCATCGAGCTCGGCAGCGTCGGGGACGACGGCATGCAGGAGGGCGCCGCGTCGGTCAGCGGCGAGGACAACCACCAGAGCAACGTTGACATCTTTGGCTGGGAGACGTGGGAGGAGCGCATTGCCAAGTGGCTATTCAACGGGGACGACAGGAATACAAAGAGGGTCTGGGTGCGCGGTAGGCTTGTGCATTGGCGAAAGTGAAAGGGCGTCAATCTGTATGGCTGTTTGGCTTAGTGCAGTGCGAAACAACATTCGAGGTTTTGTTTTCGTATTTTGACTAGATTTTTGGCACAATGTCATTTCATTTGCCATCCAAACGGTTGTTTCCCTAGGACCGGACAGGATGTGCTGAATAGAATCATCTTGCAGTAACTCTTGATTGTGTCCCTGTAATGTCTTGTGACATCCAATACTGTTGCCCTGGTAGGAAAATGAACAAACTAGCCAGAAAACAAGACATTCACGACCCCTAAATAATATGCATAATCGGATCTGGATCTCTCCTTCTTGCGGGCTTGCATGAGCCAAGTTCCCAGATCACTGCTACCTACTCAAAGGGGAATGGCCTGCGTAGCATGTATATGCTGCTGCATTGTACCTATATGACAGGCATGAGTCGTGGATATGGGGATTGGCCCAGCACGGAGATGATCATAACAAGGTGGATTCTATAGTCTTACTTACACTACAGCCTATCAAGATGCCCTTTGCGTAAGTCCTGGAGGGGATCTGTAACTTTTACGCCAAGAGTTTTGCGTTCCGATAACCCGGTCTGCTTACTTGACCTCTTTTTGGGGATTTGCTTGGCCCGCAGTTCTCAGTGACATACCCACACACGCACCCCCCTACCTTTCGTGGAATGTTTTCGCCACACCACATTTGAGAGTGTCACTAGTGCAACTACTAGACCAGAATTGGGATTATTCCTTTTGGGCCCCGGAATATTTGGGTCTATTATCATGGTTTCAAGCGTGCCATAGGGACACGAAACGAACGTTCATCTCGACTTCAAAGGGGGACTTCAAATACACGTAAAACTACCAGCAATGTTCCTCATGCGGAAATTGAACACCCGAAGACGGTCTAGTGCTATAATGACATGGCTTACCCCATCTTGCATGTCGTTCTGGACTAGACTAAACGGCGAAGATAAATCGAGAGAGGCTAAAGCTGCCAAGGTTACACTAGCGAGTATACAAGCACCCCTGCATGGTATAGTAAGCTCCAAATACACTGCAACTAAACTAATACTATTGGTAATGTTGCTTGCCTTCCACTTACGCATAGCCCAATCCCCAACAGGTTCTGATTTGCGTGCTTAAGAGCAAAGAATTTCTTGGTGTGGATGTCGCACCTATTGCGGGCTGGTCCCCGACATGACGGATGTCACTTTTGAGTTGAACAGACGTTTCTCCGAGTAATGGGTTAAATCCCTCAGTGCATCCGCTCGTGGATACTTAAGCCTCGGTCCGTTTCTCGGTTCACATATCTCTGAGAATGAATCGTACTGCTTCACCTCCGGCTTCGCCCACGCCTGGTATCACAGCAGCAACGATAACAAAATGATAGCTTCTGCGACAATGTCCGAGGGCGACGGTGTCGTCGATGAGCGCTCTCTACAGGAGCAAGTGGCCAAATACGCCCAAGAGGCTGCCAAACGAATACGTTCCGACGGCGACGCCCAGTTTCAGGAGCTGCACAGCAGCGCCGATTCCCGGATCCGCTCACTGGCTGAAGACCCATGGGCCGACCATGCCGCACTTGACGCCGCCACCCCAGCCCTCAAGGATGGTGACCACGTCAAATTTCTCGTCCTCGGGGCCGGCATAGGTGGTATTCTCAGTGCCGTGCGGCTCCTCCAGAAGGGCTTTGGCAGCGGCGACATCAGGCTGGTGGACGGGGCGGGAGGTATCGGAGGCACATGGTACTGGAACCGCTACCCCGGCCTGCATTGCGACGTTGAGGCGAGCGTCTACATGCCGATCCTTGAGGAGATGGACTACATGCCAAGCCGACGGTTCGCGCCGGGTTGCGAGATCCGTGCGTACCTGGAGAACGTGGCGCGGAAGTTTGGGTTCCAGGATAGCATCATGTACCGCACCCACGTCGACAAGCTGGCTTGGGATGACGAGAAACTCGTCTGGCAGGTGGAGATGACTACCTGCAGGGGTAGTGGCGGGACGGAGAAACACAACTTACAAGTACAGGCCGACTTCGTCATCCTCGCGGGCGGGATATTCCCCGTGCCCAAGGCACCCAAGCTGGATGGTCTGTCGAGCTTCGGTGGACAAATGTTTCACACTTCGCGCTGGGACTATAAAGTCACCGGTGGGGGCGGGGATGAGCCATTCCCGGCTCTGGACAAGCTACAAGGCAAACGTGTAGGCATAGTGGGCACAGGTGCAACTGCGGTCCAGGTCATCCCGGTGCTGGCTAAACATGCAGCCGAGCTATTTGTTTTCCAGCGTACGCCGTCGCAGGTATTCGACCGCGGACAGCACGACATGGACCCTGATCAGTGGCGGGAAAAGGTGGCGACTGGCCCAGGGTGGCAGAAGAGGCGACAGGAGAGCAATGCCCGGTGGATGGCCTCAGGTGGAACGCTGCGCGGGATGGAGGAGAAGCTTGTGGACGACGAGTGGTCAAATTTGGATGGCTGGTGCAGTATCCTGGGAGGAGGACCTATCCCCCCACCCATGCCGCAAGAAATACCAGAGTACATCGGAAAATTTGTGGCCATGGAGCTGCCCGGCTCGGAGCGCGCCAGGGCGCGGGTTGACAGGCTAGTCGAGGATCCTCAGACGGCGGACAAGTTGAAGCACTGGTATCCCACCTGGTGCAAGCGGCCGACGTTCCACGACGAGTACTTACAGACATACAACAAATCGCACGTACGCCTGGTGGACACCGACGGAAAAGGCGTAGAGCGTGTCACGGAAAAGGGGGTAGTGGTGGCGGGCACCGAGTATCCCGTGGACGTGCTCGTGCTGAGCACCGGATACCGAACCCTCGGGGCCTCAGAGCCCTCGCGGCTTGTAGGTCTGGACATCATCGGCCGGGGCGGACAGACCCTGACGCAGAAGTGGGATGATGCGGCAGCTTCGCTGCACGGCGTCAGCTCGCACGGGTTCCCGAACCTGTTCTGGCTGGGGAACACGCAGGCAGGAACGACGGTCAACTTCAGCCACGTGCTGGCGGAGGAGTCGTTGCACATCGCGTACATCATCGGGCAGGCATGTCGAGGCCGTGAGGAACAAAAGGTCGTGGTGGAAGTGACTCGCGAGGCCGAGGAGGAATGGACGGGTGAGATACTCAAAGGTGCCACTTACGGAGCCGTGGTGGGAGCATGCCCGCCCAGCTTGCTCACTTCAGAAGGGGATTTCTTGAAAATGACGCCGGAAGAGGGGCTCAAAAGGGCGAGAGCAAGTCCCTTGTCGCAAGGGCTCCTGGAGTACGTCAGGCGGATCGAGGCGTGGAGGAATCAAGGTGAGCTGCAGGGTTTGACAATCACGACTTTGCAGAAAAGCTGAGGTGAGGCTGGGGTCTAGCATGATTACTGGCCTTTGGCTGGAAATTGGTTAGTTACCGCATTCGAGTTATTTTTGTCCGACATTAGATCTGCAACCTTCTATGGTGCTTTCTTTGATTGATTTCCTCCATTAGCTCTTGGGTGTGTGACAGCAACTTTCTCAGTCAATTACGTAGCATTTTCAAGAGGTCGGAAATACTTAGATCTCCATGGCCTTGTCATCCGATGTTGAGAATCAGTTACATACTAGAATTGTAGTTACTTTGTGCATCCCAGAGGTGTGATTTTTCCGACGAAAACGCGCACGAGTTGATCAAAGGTGATTGATTGATAACTGAGGCGAGGCGCGGGTCCCTGAGGGTTTTAGCCTCTGCAGAGCAAATCTAGTCTAGCTAGTTCTAGACAATCCTAGCGGTCTGCGCTAGGGGCGTCTTCCCCAGTGTTCGCCAGCGCGCATCAAATCTCATCCAAATCATCAGGCAGCCTCTTAAGGCTGTATTTTAATTGTCGGGTATGCTACTGTGCAACCACGA